>NC_030989.1:915324-973365 GCF_000149955.1 Fusarium oxysporum f. sp. lycopersici 4287 | reverse complement strand
CTGTCGATTAACACGTGTGTATTAGGAATCTGTCAGATTAGAGTGCTTTGAACCGTTGTCAATCCCCTTTCAGCACATCTCTTGCACACATGAGAATCTGCGTGAGGTTTCAGACAGCTGCCTTGTCCAGATTTGACTCAAAGCTTCCGTCCTTGAAGGGGACGTTGGCACTGCCGAAGTCAGTGTTTGTCAAAGCTGTACGAGCCGCAGCGGTCAAACTCTCCCAGGCAATCAGCGGCTGCTGGCCACCTTGGTCGTTGGTGAAGATCATTTGGTGGTTGGTGGGCCAGATGGCAGTATAGCCCACTAAGGGACTGTTTCCGGAGAATGTACCAGAAGTTCTCTTGTCATATCCTCCATGTTGAGAAACTGCCATGCCAACAACTGTAGCACTTGTGCTTTCACCAGACAGCCATATCACCGCGTTTTCCCAGTCATGGCGATGTCCTAGTCCTGGAGAGGGTGAATCCTTTGGCATATACCAAGAATACATAATGCCGTAGCGGCCATTGTAAGTCCCGCCTCGTACGTAGACCTGGCCGGGACTGCTACTGCAACCTCCATTAGATGAGCCACTTGTGGCTAGGCCTCCACTAACAACGAAGTTAGCCCCAGTCCAAGGACGTCTAAACTTAACATACCCAGTGTTTCCATTACTATCAACCGCGGGGAACGGCACACATCCGTTGAAGACCTTGAGGTAAGGCTTGTACTTCAGATAGAGTGAGCCAGCTGTATTGGATGGAACTGTTTGCGGAAACCCAACGACAGCATCGTGGTTAATAACAGCACGACGCTCGATAGGTGATGCAAGGATGCCAGAAGCAAGGGCAAGGCCCGATAGAAGTTGAGTAATGAGCACCATCATGCTAGCGGGAGTCAGTATTTAGTGGCAGATATAAGGGGGTAGGCATACTTGGAGGTGGACAATATATCAGGTATGTGGCGGTAGCTCTGGCCTGGTGATCAAAGACTCAGAGGTCAATATTTCAGTTGGGAAACTGCCAACTTATAGTTGGCCGTTCTTGGACCTCCGCCTGAGATACTACGTTAAACCGCAGGGCCTATGATGGCACGAGGCTGTATGAGAACATTGAATTGGCGGGTTATATAGAAATCCCCGGCCGTAGCGTGGACGTTGTGCTTTGGGCTGCCTTATTGGGAATTATGGCCGAACGCATAGTCTTGGAGAGAAGCTTGCAGTGTGGGGGTTTGCTCTGATTATGAGGTGAATGGGCTATGGTGTTATTTGTGAGTTGATTCAGTAAGGCGCTAGAATAAGACTCAAGAACCGTTCAGAAGATAAGTGAGTTGACTATCCTCTTCTGCAAGTTGGAACGATTGCCCTGACATAACATGCGAAGTCAGAAGTTTCATGGAGTGTTGTCATGGTGTATCTCTAAGGTGGTTGGTTCCCCATCCTAATTTGTCTGAGTACCGACGATCAGAAGCCCGTGGTGTAGTAAAGGATCTGATTGGGGATAGATCAACTTGACGTGGTTGTCAGGTGGGTGTTTGCCCCCGGCGGTTCTCCTCTTAAGGACATGGGTCTTGATATTATTCAATGGTCGACTGCCGATAATAGAGGAACTACCCGGCGGCTGCATTTAAACACCCCGGCAATTCCAATATCTATCTTTTTGCTGCTATTGGGATTTAAACCCTTCGCTACTACGGATCCGATGGCATCATTGACGTTTCTTTAAGTCCGAGGACGCTCGAAGAAACGCGTGTTGAATGAATGCAGGGCTGCATAGGTACTCATACATGAGGTAAACACGCCCGTCAAGCTTGGTATTTGAACCTGAGTCGGCAGTCATAAACCAATAGTTAATAAAGAGCAAAGGCACAACTCGCCACACCTAATAGCTACAGTCATATACATGCTGTCGCTAAACAAATTTGTCGAGCTCTGTATTACAGGACCCAGCATGTAGAGGTGTTCAGAGTTCTGTAGAGACTGGTCCAGGGTAACTGAGTATATCAAACTTGAGTATTTCTTCTTCCACATATCACACATGTAATGAACACATGCAATGAAGCTTCGATCTCGAACGGAAATTCCTTCCAACTAGAAATAGCAGCTTGTGTCGCTGTAATTTCAAGCTCCATTGAAATTGTGTGTATTGGCATGATTGAGTCATTGCGAACATGTTGGTATCCCACCTGACAAAGGCCGTTATGTTTTGAATAGCCACTATCCTGGATGCAACGTGTTTAAATAAAAAGATGAAGACGAGCAGCTTCACTGGGTAAATAGCTCGTCCTGATTTGACTAAGTTTTCAGAGTATGCAGCTATGAATGTTTTAGATGCTTGTGGTGGCACTGAATCTACGATACCAAAGTCACGCCTCTTTGTAAACCATAAGCCACTCATGCAGGATGAGGTTAACCGTGGTACATAGCTGAGTTTTGAGCCTAATGCAGGGTTGATGCAAGGATGGTATAAAGCATTCTCACCACGGATCTGAGTTCCGTGGGTTGTCTCAGAATTGGAGGCTTAAAATTCCAACATGGCAGGGTAGTTGTTCACTTTAGGTCATCGGGTTACCCTCGAAGAGAGAGTTCGCTCAAACTGGTTTGACGCTCTGGCAGAAGGTGGGTGAAGTATTGGTGTCTTTGTACCACCGGAAATATGATTCCGTTTATGTCCGGCCAGTTGGTTGCTGGCGGTTGGTTGGCCCTTTGAGGCTATCATGTAAGACAGGGCATTCCTCTGATCAAAGTCGGTGGCTTGAATATCACACGATGCAATAGCAGTCTGGCTGTCTGGGCAGGCAGTGGAACCCGAATAAAGCAAGGGCATCAAATCTGCACGATGATTCATGCTGATGATAGACCAAGGGCCAGAGGCTGGGAATGTTAATGCGAACCCTGCATATAGATGGAGATAGATGCGTAAGGTACTAGACGATTTGTACGCGGGCCGTCGATGAGAGTGGGTTATACTGGCACGAGCCAACTCGATAACCGGGCACATTTCGTATTTCGTCTGATCTGAATATTTATCGTATTAGAATTTGCACGGATTCGTAGAAGCTTTTAGGTTGCTGAGGATGTCGTCTCATTAATGTTACCTTGGTGGTGTGTAAGACGGCGCCCATGCAGCGTGAACAAAATGGGCAAAGAGGGCTGCAGGTCTCCAGGGGAGCGTTACGTTGATGTTAATGGCTAATTCCGCCCCGTTTCTTTTCTTCACGTCTAGAATCTCGAGTTGCATCTAATCCCCAAATTCATGGGTTGTCGATCCACAACCTCATTAACTTGCAGCACATACCGCAGACACTAGTGGAGACGGGATGGAATTGAGATTGGGCATGATCCTAGAAGCTCAAAAAGCAATTATTCTTCACATCTGTTAGACCAGTACATTGAGATCCATATATGCAGTAAGAGATATGTTGGTACTGTTACAGACCTTGACTAGAGCCGGCGCATTCTGTCCCCTCCCGAGACCTGGAACGATATCATGCTAGCCCTTGTAGCCCAACTTTCTTGACTCTTTTAGCACATAACGATCCATCTCAACGTTGGTTTCATCACTTGTGCCATTTAGCACTTTACCCTTTCAATCCAACAATAGCAACTCTCTCTTATTGTCCCCTTCTCTTCTGGCAATTCTTTGACGTTCCTTTTGCCCTTTTTGGCGACCCTGTCTTGCCTATTCCATTCGCAGCCTACGCTCGAACCAACATCCATCCATATTCATCCCGCGAAAAGGCTGAGGCCACCCCTCGATCTAGAACCCTTGCCAAAACCCGCCGCAAGCTATTTCGCGTTTGCTCAGGGGGTTCGAATTTGATTTGAGCGACCTGCCAACCAAACTGAACAGCTCACTCAGCAACAACGCTCGTTTTGGATCAACTCGGCGCATTCGAACAAAAATCGACTAACCACGAGCCAAACCCTCGCTATCTTGTGCCTGTGCCTACGCCTGTTCAACGCCATATCATATCCTGTCCTTCTCGGAACTGCGCTGCAGGGACCAATTTCGAGATCCATGAGCCCGCGATTGATTAACGGGGCACACGTTTAACGACAGCTCCTGGCACTGCGCTCCCGATATCTGAATTCTTGATGAGTTCAGTAGTGCAACAAAGACCAACCGCCCTACTCATAACCTCCTGACCCGACCTTCTCTCGAACCGTTAAAGCTTATACCCACCTCTTGCCGCTGCCGACCCCCAGCTGCGAAACCTCCAACTATACGCCAGCTCTGGCGGCTGTGAACTCTTCGATAAGCTGCACCAGTCCCCTACGATATTCAATGCCCTGGCAGCCTCTTCCCCGCATCGCGTTCGCCGTCGCGACCTACCCTTTCCCAGCTTCGAGTCCCGCCGACCTTCCCCTCGAGATTGGCGATGAGCTCTACATTATCGAAGAGACACCAGACGGCAACTGGCTGCGCGGCTACCTCGTAGCGCCTCCCAGTCTGCTGGCTGGCCTGACTTCTGTCAAGGGCCAGACACTCGAGGCGCGTGTGTTCAGCGGAATTTTCCCACGAAGCTGTGTTGAGGTTCGCGAGATGCTAGGAGAACCCGAAGAGGGTGATGAAAACGAAGATGCAGCAAGCGATGGCCCAGTTTTGGATGGTGATATGCCTCGCGCGAGTGATAGTGCCAAAAGTGGTGTGACGAACATTTCAGCGCGCAAGAGCCGAAAGGATGGAAATAGGTCAACGATCTCGAGCAAAGGCAGAACGCCCTTCAAGGAACTTCCCAATGGCACCCTGGGAAGCCTATCAATACCCGTGGATAGAGATCCCAACGCTCCACGCCCTGCTGCACCCGTACCAATGCTCAAGATCGGAGACGAGACACCAACTTCGCTATCGGAACCCTTAATAGACGAGATCGCCTCATGTCTTCGAGAATGGCATTCCACCAACCTCCATGAGCTCCTACTCTCCCGACAATATAGTCGACTGGATCAACTTTCTCAGCTTATTACAGGCCTCAACTTACATCGGCAACAGTTTCTGTATAACGTTCTTACTGCACACGAATACGATCGTTTACGTGAAAGGACCGTCTGGGACTTGGTTAGGGTGAATAAATTATGTGGAGGTGAAGTTATTGTGCGAGACCCTGAAGCTCGGGGAAGGGTCTTAACAGCCGACGATTGTATTGTCAAAGTCATCAAGTTGCAGTCTGTGATGAGCCTATTGGATGAGCCCCCACAGTCCCTTGTCGAATTGACTGCTTTACACCATCTCATGGTCGACATCAAGGGCTTCGCCGGTGCCTCGATTGAAGAGACCTCACTGGTTTTTTACCTCGTCAGCAAACCTCAATATGGTCAGCCTACTACTCTTTCAGAAGGATTTACAGTAAAAATCCCTGCCGGGGGCACAATCGTCAACCTGGCCAAGCATGCCCAGACGAAGACTCTTTTCACAGATTTATCCTCACAAGACGTGGGCGATGTTCCTTCAGCAGAAACAGAGCTCTTCCTGGTTGTCAAAGTGCTAGCATCTCAGCAGATTATACCCTCTCAGCCTCTCTCGCGCTCAGGCACCGGTCCAACGGCTCCATACTCGAGGGACAACATGAAACCGACATCTTCAGGCGGAATGAAGTCAACAAGACGGAGCCTCATGTGGGGTGGTAAGAGCTCAAGATCTGGCATTTCAAGAGGGTCACCTGTGACACGGATGGACGCCGTTGCCGAGCAAAATGACGAACGACTTTCAACAAGCGGCGCCGAAAGTCGAGAAGGCACCGGACCTCCAAGTACAGCAGGCTCAAAAACTGGCAGCCCGCCAGATGGAGTGCAGATTGCGGATCGCACAATCGGCCTTGGTGTTCTACGATTAAATCCAATCATGAAGCAAGATGACGAGGTCGAACATCTTGTTAATATCTGGTCGACATCTTCGAGGCATGCAGGCGAAAAGGATGCTGGTGATGATTGGGATCCGCTGGTCAAGGAATTATTGGACAGCCCTTCTGGACACTATGAAAAGTCCCGAAGGGGTGAGCGATTGCAGCTTCAGCTCAAGAGTTTTAATCACTCAGACGCTGACATCCTCATAAAATCCACTCCAACGATGCTCTCAGGCGTGACAAAGACAAGCAAGATGGGATTCTCCGGAGCCCCTACAAGACCTCGCTCTGACATCTACTTAACCTTAACTGACGCTGCCCTGGGAAAACAGAACCTGCTGTCTCGATTTGGTGGTAGCGCAACGGCCATGCCCTCTAGTGTTCATGGAAACAACCTCCAGATAACCCTCGAGGTTAGAAAGACCTCCGGAGAGCGAATTGAGAACTGTATCTTTGCCTCCTCCAACACAGAAGCTTTGAGCACATTCAAATCGATAGCTACGGAACGAGGAGAGCCCTGGAATCAGACACTGCGTCTTGCTCTGGCCCCTAACGAAGTCCCACAAGCTCATGTTGTCATGTTTGTTTCTGATATGCCCAACCCCCCATTTGCCATTGGTCACATGCCGTTGTGGGACCAGGGGGCATTCATAAGGGATGGTTTACACGGTCTGCTGCTTTATAAGATAGATGAGCATACCTCTACCGCACAACCTGGGCCAACTGGAAAAGGCGGGTATCTGTCGCTCTCGTGGAGCCCGCAAGGCAAAGATGACCATCCTGCGGAAGTCACTGGCCCCCTCGCTGTGCTCCGTATCGATACCTATCTCTGCAGCACAAGGTTCTCACAGGACAGAGTGATCCTAGGACTCTTGAAGTGGCGAGATCTTCAGCGAGAGGAGGTTCCAGGTGTACTTAGGCAACTCATTTTTGTGCCTGAAATCGAAGTGGTCAAGCTGCTCAGCGATGTGCTTGATGGTCTATTCGGAATCCTCGTGGAGTACTCCGGAAGTCATGAATTTGAGGATCTTGTCTTCACTGCCTTGGTCAGAGTATTAGGCATTGTACATGACCGAAGATTCAACCTAGGCCCATTGGTTGATCAGTATGCCGAGAACCAATTCAATTACCCCTTTGCGACTCCATGTCTAATGCGATCTTTTACACGACTCCTTCAGAACCCAACAGAGCCCGAGACCGCCCGAAAGCTGCGTGCTACTTTCAAGGTTGTCAGGCACATCCTTAAATTTATCACACATGCTAGAACCCAGCAGAAGGAGAAAGAAGCTGGCATTGGTATCACATCCAACACCACCGGTTTTACACGCGAGCTCCGCGCCATCTTTAAGGCTCTTGACGCGATGATGCGCAACTCTGCCCCTGCACTTGTTGGAACCCAGACGCTCGCCGTCCAGCATTTCCACACATGGCTACCAGAACTTGCTGGGTTGCTGACCACAGAGGAAATATTGCATATTGCCATTGACTTTATGGACTCGTGCACAGACGTCAAGGGCAAACTTGTTCTGTATAAGCTTGTCCTGATTATCAATTATGGCAAGCTGGACTTATTTGCCCACCCTGACCAAAAATTAGCCCTCAGCACCAACACTGTTCGATGGATCACTCCTCACTGGGGTCATTCTGAAGAGGTGACCGACCAATGGAGAGACCAGATCCGTCTATGCTGTTCTATATTGGCGAGCCAGATCGACTATCTCGGCTCAGAAATTCCGGACCACATTCCGAAAATAATCGATTCTTACCTGGCGATTCTTGCTGCTCCCCGCACGCCGAAAGACCGCCTTTCTCTTCTTTTCCCATCGTCCTACCCTTTCCCTACTAAACCTGTTAATGAAGACCTTCAGTTCGATGAAGCCTTGGTCGAGCTTTCTGCTATTTTGTCCGCAATATCTAATTCACCCTCAGGCATGCAACTGGAGCTTGCCGAGGACGACTTGACTACTCTATTAGAGAATCTTCTTAGGGTACACATGAGCATACTGAAGGGAGAAGCATATCCCCTGGGCTGGTTGAGTGTACACATACATCATCACAAATCGACTATGCGGACACTTGAGTATCTCGCTGGTACAATGCTAGAAGCTTTCCTTCCCGACCCAGAGGAAGCAGAGAGCTTTAATACTGAGCTATGGAAGCTCTTCTTTACCACACTCCTTAAACTCGTGGGCAGTACATCTCTCGCGTTAGAGACGTTCCCTGAGCAGAAGCGAAGAGCAGTGTGGAAGATTGCGGGGGATGTTCGAGAACATGGTGCTGAGCTCCTTCGTCGCACTTGGGAGGCGATCGGATGGGAGACTACTCCTGATGAACGAAGCCGATACAATCTCTCAAAGATGGGAGGATATCAAGTTCAATATGTACCGGCACTCGTTGGTCCTATCGTCGAGTTGTGCCTCAGCGTGCATGAAGGTCTCCGAAGAATGGCTGTCGAAGTGCTACAGACTATGATTGTCAGCGAATGGACCTTGAGCGAGGATCTATCGATCATTCAGACAGAGACAATCGATCGATTGGATCTGTTCTTCAAGGAGAAGCCTTTGACTGAGAGCACCCTCCAGAAACTGTTTATACCCGAGCTACTTGAACGTTTTGAGCCCTTGGCAGAAATTCCCGACGAACCGTTGTACACAGCTCTACGTGAGTTCGTTGGAACTATAGATGAGTTTCTCGACCTCCTGGTTGCAGTTCACAGTAGTGAGGATACTGGCGAAGCAACACATCTCATTAATCGTTTGCGGCTTATGGAATTCCTTCGCGATATGCAAAAGGAGGAGATCTTTGTTCGCTATGTGCACCAGCTTGCAGACCTGCAAGCCGAATCGCGGAACCACACAGAAGCTGGTTTGGCCCTACGGCTGCATGCTGATCTGTATGAGTGGGATCCGGCTAGCCAGACCTCTGCTCTGCCCGACCCGGAATTTCCGGCACAGACTCAGTTTGAGCGAAAAGAGAGACTCTACTTCGACATGATCAAATACTTTGAAGAGGGAGAGTCATGGAGCCATGCTTTGGCAGCATATAAAGAACTACAAACACAGTACGAGACCAACATCTTCGATTTCTCCAAGCTGGCCAGGACTGAACGAGCGATCGCAACGATATATGAGACCATCTCCAAAAGTGACAAACTCGTTCCTAAATACTTCAAGGTTGTCTACAAGGGACTTGGATTCCACACTAACCTCAGAGACAAGGAGTATATATACGAGGGATCTCCAAGCGAACGCGCTTCCGCTTTTACAGACCGCATGCAAGAGCAGTATCCAGCTGCTCAAATTGTCACTGGGGGCGATGTTGATGACGTTGAAGGCCAGTTCCTGGTTATCTCAGCTGTCACTCCTCATCGCGACCTCAGCCATCATGTCTTCCAGCGCGCACGAGTGCCACAAGTAATTCGGGATTTTCTTTTATCATCTCATCCTCAGACCTTTTCAATCTCCACACGACGCAATACAAATGGCCCTGTTAAGGAGCACTCTGCCGAGAAACTAGTTTTCACAACTGCTGATGCTTTCCCTACTATACTTCGTCGCAGCGAAGTTGTTGACACGCAGGAAATTAGACTCAGCGCCCATGAGACAGCCTTGGAGCGGATTGTCCGCAAAACCCAAGAAATGACTGCCCTTGAGCATCGAGTTGCTGACGGTAACGGGGATCATGCTCAACTTCTTCTCGATGCAGTGAGCGTTTCTGTCAACCCAACTTCCGAAAGTAGTGTAGCCTGTTACCGCCAACTGCTGCCAGAGCCCAAGGAAGTTAACGATGATGCTGACGAGGATGAGGACCAGGAAGCATCAGAGGTAGAACTGACACCCCAAGACAGCGCTATCAAGATGGCACTCGTCGACCATGCTATCATGATCAAGAGGTGCCTTGCCATGTTCGCCCGAAGTCCCAATGAAATTCTCAACAGTCGATATGAGGAGCTTCATAGGTGTAAGTTGGACTTTAACCACAGGCTGTTTCAGACAACTAATTTCTTATAGTCTTTGAGAGTACATTTGCATCGGAAATCGCACACTTCACGCCTCCTCAGCCTCAACGCGAAATGGTTGCAACACCTTCTCCTACTTGGAGACGATCGTCTCGTTCTTCTGAGGCCAGCCCCAAACATAAGAATATTGGGGTTTCGGTGAACGGCGTTACCACAGAGGAAGCTTCAGTCATTAGGCCCGTCTCAAAACGAGGCACAAGACTCAGTTTCCTTGGTGGCAGCAAGAAGAAGGAACCCGAGTTGCCAACTGAGCCTGAGGAGCCCGCTGTTGACATTGAAACAGCGAGCAACCTGAGCCGCTCCTTAAGCCGAAGTCAAAGCAAAGAACACAACCGTCGGCATAGCTTTTTCCGCACTCAATCTCATGACGAGAAGCATCCTGAGTCTCCGGGAGGGTTTAGCAGCCGAGGGAGCTTCGACCAGCAATTCGGTGGCGGCAACGAAAAGGCTGTCGAGAACAAGATCCCTAGCAAGAAGGGCAGTGTCCGCAAGAGATTCAGCATGCTAAAGCTTGGTCGCAAGGGCAGCAAAGGCAATGGCATGATGGGAAGTCTGGACGAGGAGTAGGACTACTTCCGGGCTTATTTTGGCCGCTACAACGTAGGGTTCGACAATAAGGCGTCCCGGCACTGAGAGGACGAAGACTCTCCGAACACCGATATGAGACGGTGGAAACATGAACGGACCGACCTATACAGGTTCCTCTTATACCCTTCCTTTGTATTTCTGATTCTTTTATGAATGTTGTTCTACCCGAAAAGGGGGTTAGAGGGAAAGAAGATGTGTAATCACAACTAGAGCACCCAAGGTTGGATCACCTTGAGGACGGAGACGACGCGTGAACTAGGGAGAAAGGATGGATATACAATGTGCTGATACCTCGCTGCTCTCCTGACGACAAGCCGAGACGTGCTCTTTTCTTTTTTATATTTTGTTTTCTTCTGGCTTGTTTTCCCTCACTGATGTTGCCTGCTTCGCCACCAAAAGACCTCTTCGCATTCATTTGTTTCTTAACTTTTTTCGCAGACTATTTCCGTCATGTAAGCTTGGTGTTATGGATACCTAGGATATTATTTATGCCTAGTTATGGCAGGCCATAGGGAGCTGTGTGTGTGTGCTTGCAGCACACTTGTACAATTTACGTCTAGAGCCTGTGCGGCATCGAGACTTGATAATTCATTCTACTGTGTCTTGTGTGAACAGCCTGGGCCCCTGACTTGGGCTTATGTATAGAAAGTTTATCTTGATAGAATGATATCTTTATGGCAAGGACTCGTGCGAGGCACAACAATCAATGTCGTATTGGTTTCTTTGTTAAATACTAGGACACACATATCAGTTGCTCACACCAATCCTGTTATGGAGCCCAGTTTGTCTGCAAATAGACGACGTTAAGTTTCCCGGCCTGTAGCTGTCACCTTCCTATGTTTCCCAGGACATCTCTTGCCCCTTGCCATGAAGTAAACAGTCATGGGTTAGTCCCACGGTGTGCTGTCATTCCTAAACCATCAAGCATCACCTCTCATTCGAAGAAAGATAGTTAACCTTCTTCTGAGGACTTCGACGCAAACAAATGCGAAGTAAGTGTTCAATACCCATCGTCTTGGCAAGCTCGTCGCTGCTCCTCCTAACCCCAAGCTACCAAGATCTGTTGCTTCCTAACGACGATAGGACTCCTGAGGGCATCTCCTTGTCCGACCTGTCTCATATAAAAAGCTGGTACTACGGTGCACACACTGTGCAGTTTGTGGTACAAGTCTTCTTCGGAAGGTGGAGGGTCAAGTTTCTGCAGGTTGAATCCCTTCCTATTCTGCAGTACCTTCTTGCAGTCAAGCCTCATGAATGAGTCAATGAACCTGGGCGTTGGATGGAGTTCTCAACTAACACTGGTAAGAAAGGAATTTATGTCCAGATAGAAGTGGTTGGTTGAGATTTGCAATTTTTCGTATAATCTGATGGCGGCATACACAACAAGGCCGGTAAGGTCTTGGTAGCAACTGTGAAGATTCTCCTCCTGGGGGAAAATCCCGAGGATGTCGGAAAGCTGTACGGCCATCTCCTTAGCTTGTCTTTGGCGAACTGGTTTAAACCGGGGACAACTGAGAAGGGTGTTGTATGCTTCAGCAGTCCATGTTCTCACGGTGAAATGGTCTGCACCATTGCTCGTGTTAACGGTCTCGAATTTTACGCACACATATCTCCATGCCTGTTTGTACATACCTCTCTTGGGCTCAACTGAGGCTCACATGTGGTTTTCGACAAAACTGATAGTCTGTACGCTGCGTGTTATGGCATCGTAGAGAACAGACTGAAAGACCCTAGCATGAAGATATCTTATTATCACGGATGTAACGGTGTCCTCGTCAGTCTCTGGGAAATTCAGACCATTCATAAGATCCGGGTATTTTTCTTTTTTCTTTTTTTAGAACACTCTTGAATCTGTTGGCATCGGCTTTGTGCCTCTTCGCGTGGGTCAAGAAAGCATGAGCATCATCGTCACAGTCCTCTAGCCAGGGGTTCACGAGCTTCTGGACCCAGTCTTGAATTTGTTCAACCAGAGCATCGTAATCCTAAGTTAACATTAGCAATTGTACACAAAGGTGTGTAGTTATTGGAAAACGGATCTCGTACCTGCCCAACCTCTTCGGGTGTCAGATCCTTGCGGTAGGGCTGGAGACTGAATATGTGGGACTGCGCATCGTTGAGTTGTTCTCTGAGTACACGGTTCTCCTCGGCCAGCTCTTTAGCCTTGCTCGCCAGGATCATATGGGAGCTCAATCTATGCTCCATGCTCATGACTTTCTTCGTAAGCCTGTCTGCCTTTTCATCAGCAATCTGTTTGTTCCCATTGAGTTCGGATAGCCTTTGCAGGAGATCCTCGACAAGATGATGATGAAGTTGAAGGTTTTCCTCTTAAGCGATGTTAGTGTGATGAGTGAAACTGTCGGTTTTTGAATCAACCAGTGAACCAAATGAGCCAACCTCCTCAGTCGTGAGCGATGGTTCAGCTTTTCTCAGCGACTGCGGCTGAGCCTCGCCAGGACTGCTGAGGAAATTGAAGATTTCTCTAGAGTGATGGAATTCCTTTAGAGGATGTTGAGATGTGCCCTTTCGAGTTCCAATATCTCGCTCATAGTACTCATGAGTCTTGGTTGTGCTAGGGCTTTCAGCGTCCCAGCTGCCGGGCATGATTCCAGATGACATGTTTCGAAGTTCCTTCTCTGGTGAAAGTGGCATGCGTCGCCGTTCTCTCTGGCTGTGGTTTTGCGGAGTGGAACTTTCAGAGCCTGGATTGACCGGAGGCACGCAATCATTTCCTTCTTCGGTGCTTGTTTTGAGCCTGCTCGTTTCAATGAACTCGGTTGTAGGCACCAAAAGGGGAGAGTCAAGCTCAGAGTCGGGCGTTGGTAAGATGGTAAAGATAAGATGCTGTGTTGAATTGTAAATTTCTTATCAGAAGAATTGTAGAAGTCTAGCTACTAAGGATGCAAGGATCCATGGATGTAAGAAATAAGTAGAACAAAGGCCATGAACAAACCCAATTGAGGGGCGGCTGCTGGACGCGTACTACCTTATTACGGCAAGCAAACGTGCGGGAATGCAGTGTAGCAATGAACAAGCGAGGAAGTGTGGAAAGGCGAGGTGCTTCAGTTTTCGGGTGCTTGCACGAAGTCTGCTTGACTCCAGTAGATACAACACAAGCCAGACCTCTACGATGGATGTTAGTAGCCACAAACGGTCTTCGGGCACGGTTAATCGGGGGGTGTCCGCATCTAATCTAACTGGCTTTGGATTATTGCTCAACTGTTTCACAACCTGTGTTCACCTCCCTTGTTTCTAAATGAAAAACCTTAGTACAGTTAGTTGCCTGGAGTTTCATGAAAACGACGCTCTCCCCTCATTACATTATATATCTTTGGTGATGTCTTCAAGCACTTATGGATCCAAAGCGAGACAGTTGGTATGATGTCGATGCTCGTCACTGGCAGATGTCAGTCGGCATCTTAAGCTTTCATATAGTAAACACGGTCAGGAGTAGTAAGATTATCGGATTCGATCTTATGCTATTTCGAGTCGCATGGAATTCTGCATCGTATCGCCAAACGGGCATGGTCTGAGTTGTTCGTATTGGAAGTGGAGTGAGGTACGGAGTACAGAAGCTTTAAACCAACCCCCACAGAGTGATCAGCGAAACCCCTGTTGCACCCCTGCTAAGTGTGGCACACCAAACGGATTCACACTCAGCCGCATCTGCATCTGATGGAACTAATGCTTTAGTGGCTGCTCTGTATTCACGTCCATGCACATCTGCCTCTTAGTGTCCAGCATCATTCAGGTCAACGTAGCGTTCTAAGCATATTGTACTTTTGGTAGACTACCGAAGCTGAGTTTATGGCCAGTTGTTCATCATGAGGATGGTTCAAGTACAGCCTTGACAAATTTAACAGCCCACTCATTCAGCATGCGAACAACTGCTTCTCATTACTAAATAAAGTATACATTGTGACCCAAGATCCTGCCGTAGGAATTGGTTTAGACGGCAAACCGCGATGACTGAGACGCCGGAGTGTAAGATCCTTAAAGATACTGCCAGATATGAAATCGAAAGCCAGCAGCAAGAAAGCAGACTTGTATACCGCAGTAGGTAGGTAAGCAAGGGCAGGAAAGATGCTCGTTCAGGAACAAAAGATACCTACCTTTTCCGATATACCATAGTAGACAGGAAAATCACCTTCCTCATAGGATCTACTACATTGGCATTCTGTGTGACACCGCGCAGCAGATCGATCTATGCCTGCCTCGGTATCACTGCCACCTTACCTTCTGCCTACTACCTTAAGGAACAAGCGCTCCTCTCTATTGCATTTTTTCTTCCATGCTTTCATTTGAGAAACATCCACACTTTTTTCTTAACCCAAAGACCACCCACCCTCCTCTTTTCCCTATCCATTTCACACTTGTGGCTCAGGTACCAGTCGAGGCGTATCGCTGCCCCGAGCCGTGAAACTCATCATATTTCTTTTCGTTTCATACCCCCCTCGCCGCAGAAGCCTTTTCGATGGAAGTGGGTAAGCCCCAAACAGCCGATCGAAAGATCATCGTTGGCGTCGATTTCGGGACCACATACTCTGGTGTCGCTTGGGCTGAGAATCGCAACCCATCACGACGGACTTGTATCACGCAATGGCCAGTATCGAGTGCCAACAAGGAAGGACAATCTAGCGATAAAGTCCCTACAAGAATTCGATATAACGGAGACAAAATCGAATGGGGTTTCTCGGTCCCTGTGAATGCACCTCAGCATGAAGTTGTTGACTGGTTCAAGCTGTAAGTGTTCAAACCTACATAAACTTTGGCAGCTGGATGGCTCATACCTTTGAAGGGACTTAGACCCTTCCACACAGGCTGTTGGCTACAATACAAGCACCGAGGGTGCACGAAGCGGCCGAAACGTCGACGAACTTGTTACCGACTTCATTTCGCAGCTCGTTGACCATCTAATGTACACCCTACGTGAGAAGCTCGGCAGTGGCCTTGTCGACAGCACTCCTTTGCAATTTGTAATCACTGTACCTGCCATTTGGAGCGACTTAGCGAAGGAAAAGACTAAGAAAGCATGCGAACAAGCTATGATTTCCGTGTCCGAGCACCATGTCCATCTGGTTTCCGAACCCGAAGCAGCTGCCATATATGCCCTTCATGACTTGGACATGAACGGCCTTGACGCTGGAGACACCATAGTTGTGGTCGACGCAGGCGGTGGTACCGTCGACCTGATCTCGTACACAATCCTGAGCACGAAGCCTATTCTGGAGGTCCAGGAAGCGGCTCCTGGTTCAGGTGCACTTTGCGGCTCCACGTTTCTCAACATGCGCTTCTCAAAGTTTCTTCAGAGCAAACTCGGCAAGGAAGAGGGCTTCGATGACGAGATCATGGCTGAGGCCCTGGATGTGTTTGAGAACAAGGTCAAGCGCCAGTTTGCTTTAAACGTTGAACCTGACGAGACTTATAACATCCCTGTGGCAGGTTTGGCAAACAATAAGTCGCTCGGCATCAGTCGTGGTCGTTTCGCCTTGAAGGCATCGGACGTCAATAAAATATTCGAGCCTGTGGTGCTTGAGGTCATCAGATTGGTAAAGGATCAGATCACAGCTAGTAACGTGCCCGTTCAAGCCATTCTTCTGGTTGGCGGTTTTGGGTCCTCAAATTACCTCAAGGAGCGACTTAGGGCTGCTATAGATAGCTCTGTGCGGATAATGCAGCCCCCCAACGCATGGCAGGCCATTGTACAGGGAGCAGTGCTCAAAGGACTTGCTCAATCCTCCCCAGACTGCGCCGTGGTCAAGGTGGAAAACCGCAAGGCCCGAAAACACTATGGCACTGAATGGAGTGTCCGTTGGGATGAAAAGTCTCACAGAAATCTCAAGAGCAAAAGATATTGGTGCGGTCTTGACGGCTGCTACAAAGTCCGAGTCATGGAGTGGTTCATTACGAGAGTAGGTTGACAGACGCCATTTCACTTAGCAAATCCGACCAAACTGACATCACAGTAGGGCTCGACGGTGTCTGAAAACGACCCATATATCGCCGCATTTGTATGGACAAATCCTGTCAGTAAAGGACGCATTCGAAAGGTCAAGATGACTATATACAATGACCATTTGTCTCGAGATGCTCCATTGTCCCGCAACGACAATGCCAAGATGCTCTCAATCGTTGAAGCGGACGTCAATCATATTCCGGAGAATCAGCTACGTCGCAGAAAGGGCTGCGACGACCAATGGTACTACGAGCTGAACTGTAAGATCGAGGCTATATATACCTCCGCATCCACTAGTTATACTCTGATCTATCAAAGTAAGTTTCGTTGAGGCAATTTTGTCATGCTTTATACTAACTGTTCTGACAGACCAGCGCTTTAGTACTGTGACATGTGAATATGTTTAGAGTCATATGCATGCTCACGGTGATTCTTGTATCTGGAGGTTTCAAGCGGTAAGCAAGGTAATGATGTCCAAATTTGGACGAACTATGATGGCTTTGGCACAGATTGCTGGACAAAATCTACCATTCTAGTCTAGTTTGCATAGTTAAAGAAGAGTTATTATCAGTCGGTAACACGGTTCTCGTCATTGTGCTTGTGATCTACCGTACCTACTCAGTACCTACCTACCTAGGTAGTTGATCGTACTTATACCGCCCCAGGGGGTGTGTGCATCGATCAAAGATGGCTTGGAGGAGGTGGGGCGGGCCACATGGGATCCATGTTATAACCTTAACCGGGCACGCACATGGGCCGGGAACTAAGGGTCTAAGGATCGATGTGTCGAATTCGTGGTTGTGAATGGCTTCCATTGCCCTCCGAATAAGTCCAGCAGGTTACCTTCTGCTTTAGCCACCTGCAGGCTTTTCGGGCCAATGTTGTATATAGGGAATGGACCTCAGGTACACGATAAAGATGGCCTCCAGCTGCAGAACTGGCTTTAAAGACACCAGTTTAGCTTTCTTTCTTGCTTTCTTTGATGGTAGCCTTAAGATATCTCCTCTTGAACTTAATATTAGCAGAGTATATCTAGTCTCCTACTGCCTTGAAATTGTTTCTATGAAAAATTTTGTTAACCATCATCAAACATCATACTTGCCTTGCCCACTCAACATTACCTACTAACCTAGGCAGGGCTGTGAAACCTCAGCTTATTCTTGGACGGGAGATCGGGTACCTGCTTCCTTTGCAAAATGCTATGCTTCAAGGGAAGCAAAGGCTACAAGGTGGTACCAAAAAAGAAGAAGGTCAAGGCAGCGACTTCAACTTCAACTTCGACTAATCAGACATCTGCCCCGAGAACCAGAAATGGCACTGGCACTGGCGCTGGCACTGCCGCTGTGACTCAGCCCACGAATAGAGTGGCTGCAAAAAGTACCCGTCCTTCCCCTGATCGATCTAGGAATCCTCCATACTCAAATTCTCGCTCTTCTCCCTCTCGAAGACACAACCCTGAGCAAGGCCCTCCTATTCAACCGCCTCGCCAACAGTCCAAAGTTGCGCGCACCAACAACATGGCCTCCCAAAATGGCATCTTCTATGGGCGAGTGGACTCAGCCATTACGAGTGGTTTTGAAGACGATGAGAGTGCTACTGCAGTGCAAAATCCAACGAGCAAATCTCAAGGTTCATCATCAAGCAACACGGCTCAGTCTCAAGCGTACGATACAACTCCTGCATCTTCAACACAAGCCCCTTTTCGCTATCAAAGTCCTTCTTTTCTCGACGACTTTGACTTTACTGCAGAATCTCGTCGCGATATAGTTGTCGCTCATGGGGTTACTTCTGCTTTGTCGCCTCGACAAGGCTATCATCCTACCCCAGCGTCTATCCTAAACTTTGCAGACTTCGACCTTGAGAATACAGACACTAAGATTTCCGATATCAGACACGACAGAATTCCATCCCATGAACGACCTATAATTAACACCGCCGCCGCCGCCGCCGCTTCATCTTCATCTTCGTCCTCTGCTAGCCCGTACGTTGATCTGCCCGAGTCACTAGACAGTGATGCTACAACAACAAGGGCAATAGACAGACGAGAGTGTATTGTCTGTAGCGACATCAAAGCTACAGATTCTTTTCCAGATTTCGTCACTTCAAAATGCACGCACACCCCTTCTATATGTTTGGATTGCATGGAGCGATCGATCCAAGTGGGCATGAAAAGTAAACGCTGGACCGATATCAGATGTGACGAGTGCCAAGAAAATCTAGAATATAACGACATTCAGCGCTTTGCCGATGAACAGACAATTGCCAAGTATGAATGCGGTACTCAAACAGATGGAATATGACTAACAACGTATAGATACGAAAGACAGGCGCTCCGAGCTGCTGTGGAAGAAGATGAGAACTTCTTCTGGTGTACCTCTGATTGCGGCTCTGGGCAGATCCACGACTCTGGGTCTGCTCAACCCATCGTCGTTTGCATTAAATGCAGCCATCGCTCATGTTTTCGCCACGGAGTCAACTGGCATGAAGATTTATCTTGCGAGGAGTATGATCGGCTTCAAGAAGATCCGGATTTCCGTGGCCACTTGGAGCTTGAAAATGAGAGGTGGTCGAAGGCTCAAGCAGCTCAAGCAGCTCAAGAAGAGGCAGATCGGGACCTCGCTCGCAGGTTCGTCGCCAAAGAAAGGGCTAAAATTAAGCGCCAAGAGGCGCAGGATCAGAGAGAGCGAGAGCGAGAGAGGCAGAAGAGTCAACGAGAACGAGAACGAGAGAGACAGAAGTATCAAGAGAGGCGACGAGAGCTAGAGCGAGAGAAGCAGGAGAGGCAACGAGTACGGGTACGAGAGAGACAGAAGAATCAGGAGAGGCAACGAGAACGAGCACGAGAGAGACAGAAGAATCAGGAAAGGCAACGAGAGCTAGAGCGAGAAAGACAGGAGAGGCAACGAGCTCTTCGCGAAAAAGCATCGGCTCAGAAGGCAGCAGAAGAAAGGCGCCAAATTGCAGCCAGAAGAAAAATAGAAGAGGCGAAGAGCATTGCTACATTGAGAGCCACAACAAAACCATGTGGAGGATGCGGATGGGCTATCGAGAAGAATTCCGGCTGGTAAGCATCAAATCTTCATGTTCTACGATGGCAACCACGGTTCTAACAAACATTCTAGTTCACATATGACGTGTAAGTTCCTTGCCACCTTTGCTATTTTTTATCTTTCCGCACATGCAAGTCTTGTTATAATGCTGCTTCACTATCATGGGTACCGTGCGTTCACATAGGTCTTCCACGTTGGCCACGTTATATGGACACTAATCATAGCAGGTCGGAAATGCAATTACCAATTCTGTTGGACCTGCGGCAAGCCATGGAGCAGAACACACTTGTGTCTTGGCTTTTTCTAGCGTTCAAACTGATTAAATTGAGTAGTGCCAATGGGTCTGCACCAAGTAGCTGAGAAATGCAACAGGATCCATGGGCACTACTCAAGTTACTTAGTTTATACGGTAGGCCACAAACTTTTCGGCTGGCTACAGGCAAAATACCTATGCAGTGCTGATTCTTGTGTATTGCAGGTTCAAAATGTGGGCATGAATTCTGCTGGGATTGCGGCGCCGACCATCGGGCTATCATGAGAGGCGATAACAGCCTGCATAAGGAGACATGCCGGTTTCATCCTCGCAACCGGGGGAGTGGGTAAGATATTGGACTAGGCTTTGAGAGGATGGTTGACATGAGAGGTTTGGCGGATGGGTTGAGAGTCATGACACCCCCGGGGATGTGTACAAAGCTCTGTTCTTTGAGTTGCCTCGACTATGTATAACGCAAAGCCAGCTCGGTTGTCCATCCTGAGATTTGGCAAGTGGCTGTATATCTCAATATATCACAAACATGCAGGATACCATCAAGTGGTTGGCGATGAAGCTGTTTCAATTATTGCCTGTAATATACTACCACATCAAGAAAACACTTTACGCCGATGTCTAAGCACCTTCGAGAAAATACAGCTATATCTGTGCAAATATTCATTCATGGGTATTCGGTAATATTTCCACCAAAAACTTAATATAGGTCGTGCCGTCTAAGCAGCCGTCAACTCGGCGATGCGGCGCTCCAATTCGGGGACCTGGCGCAACCGAACCTCAAGCTCTTCCTTCTCATCCTCAAGTTTGAGACGTCGATCGGCATCAAGCTTGGTAAAAACATAGTTGCCCTGGCCATCGAACTGAAGGATGTGAGAGTGATACTTCCACAAACTTCGACGGTGACTGACAGTCATGAGAGTGACGCCTAGAGCCTTTGCCGTGTCATACATGGCCTTCTCTGTCTCGAGGGTAACGCTGCTGGTACACTCGTCAAGGATAGCGTACTTAGGGCGATGGTAGAAGAGCCGAGCCATGGCAACACGCTGCTGGAGACCACCAGAAAGAACATCGCGCCACTCAGCCTCAGCGTCCCAACCTTCCTCGTATAATTCGGGTAGGTGCTCAAGACCAAGGATCTTGAGATACTCGAGAAGGTCTACGTCCGTGACACCACGAGCACGCATCTGGCGAAGAGAATCCGGGTAAATTATTTGTTGGCGAAGGGAGCCTCGGGAAAGGTAAGGCCGTTGGGGGATGTAGAAAATGGCGTGGAAGGGGGGCTTGTAGACTGTGCCTCCATAAACAGGCCAGAGACCACCGAGAATGCGGAAAAGAGACGATTTGCCGCAGCCGTTGGGTCCAACAACAAGCAAGTGGTCTCCGTGTTTGAGAGTGAAAGACAAAGCTTTGATGAGTACGTCACCGTTAGGTGAGATAATGGGCCTAGTTGAGCGAATGGGTTAGCGTGGTAACAGGGGACAGTGATCTCTAACTTACACATCAATAAAGGTGATGTCGTTACTCTCGTGGACAGTTCCACGCCCCTTGAGAACAGCCTCGTTACCTTCGACGCCCGAAGAGGACACGAGCTTCTTCTCGAAGTGACCAGCCTGGACATCATCCATCACATCCAGTAGAGTAGCAACACGAGATGTGTAGCCCGCCAGTTCCATAACCTCTCTGTATGAAAACATGATACGGCCAAATGCGTCGGATGCAGAGAGAAGCATCCGTCTGTTGGTGACAAAGGCTTCTGTTCGATCGCCCATGTTCATCGCGATATGGCCAGGCATCTTGACGAAGACGGGAACACTGCAGAGCATCAGACCAAGTGCGCCCCAAAAATATTTAATAACAAAATCCTCCATGAATCCGTGGTAAAAGCGTCGACGGAGGATGTAGTTGACGTGCTTGATAAGAGTAAAGTAGCCCTTGTCTAACGTGTCCTTTTCAGCGTTGTGGCCGCCGTATAAAGCGACTTCTTCGCTATAATCGATAAGGCGCGAGTGCTGGAAGCGGAATTCGCCCTCCAACCTTGCTTCGTCTGCAACATATTTCCCAAACGGCGGAGTTAGTGCTCTCATCACGTTGGCTGATAATTGGACAAGGAGTGACATGAAGACAACGCCTTCACCGCCAACGCTCTTCGACAAAGACCAGGTATATATTGTCTGAATGTGGTCAGCGACGTTGTTATTAAGTGCAAACGCTTCAACATACCATATCGAGTAGAGGTTTGGCTAAATTACTGTATAATTCAGCCAGACTATTGGAGAACTTTGATACATCGACCGCAATCAGTTGATCTGGATTCTTTATTCTGTCATCCAAAGCCGAGATACCGTAAAAAGTTAGATTGGATAAGTATTTGTCATGTATATGCTGCGTAAGCCGTGATCGGTATTTAAGCGACAGTTCAGCTTGGTGATACGATAGCTAAAGTAGTCGTGAGCAAGTAACGAATATCTGGGAATAATCAGACTTACCATGGAGTTGGTAAAGGTCGCAGGGACCGCGATGAGCATCCACCATACTATGCGCTTCAAGAATTCCTTTCCGTTTCCTTTCACGAGAGCCTTTACAATAGCACCATCCATCTCGGCGACGCGTAGACTAATTAAAGTCCTGAGAACCAAGAAGAAGCTGTGGCTCATCAGTAACCTCGACTCTTTGCTGCGCCATCCTGGAACAACAATCTTGAGTAGCCGAAGCAATGACCGAAAGAACTCGCGATTCAGCTCGACTTTCTTTCGGGGTGTTTCCTCGCTTCCACTGGATGTGGTACCACGACGGGCTGCGCGCTGGGCAGCTTCACGGGCGGAGGCTGCCTTTTGCTCGGAGATGGCAAGGCGAATTCGATTAGCGAGGGCAGCGAACAGTGTTATCCATACAGCGCGTGAGATACGTGTGCGATTGGAAACGTAGAGGGTTGTGAGTTGCGAGATGATACCCCGGAGGGTGCGATCGCCTGGCAAGGCGAGCTTCGATTGCGATGCCATAACGCGCGCGCAGGCTCAGAGACTCTGTAGATTAAGTTGGCAATGGTACAGTATTATTGAGCGATCCCTAGCGATGACTCTGCAGTCACTTGAAATCGCACTTGAAGTCGAAAAGTAGTCGAGATTGGGGTTGAGCCGAGGCGTATCGACGTCACGTCACAGATCTATTCAAAGCAGCTAAGCGCATGGGGAAATCGGAAGTCGAATGGTATCCAAATAAAAAACAAGCACTGGTTCAAACAAATGTCTTAGGATCAAAGCCCAAAGAGAGGGAGAAAGAATTCAAGGTGTTGAAGGGAGTAAGATTCTTGCGCTACATGACCAAGGACGTCTTGTGAGCTCCAAGATATCGATGGCAGTTTCCCCATACAGAAGCTTCCTCGGTCGATGAATCTGGGGCAGGTGTAAGCCTCCCCACACTTTCCTCTTGCGCTCGGCATGTGATTGACATTTGACTCAACAGCCACAAATCGAGCACAGCCACATTTATCAATCTGAGCCACTTTCCGCGGGGATGACTGAATTTTTGGTCGCATCGCGGGGCAACTTTTCTGAGCCTTTTGGATAAACATAACATCACCGAAATACCTTTCTTATTCCAACCATATCAGCCATCAACTAGCAGCCGAAATGTCCGATGACGAGGGTCTTTCAATCTACGACGAGGTCGAGATCGAGGATATGACTTTTGATGAGGCTATGGGCGTTTACCAGTTCCCATGTCCTTGTGGCGACAAGTTTCAAATCACACTCGAGGATTTGCTGGACGAGCAGGATATTGCCGTGTGCCCTAGTTGCAGTCTCATGATTCGGGTTATTTTTGACCTGGTATGTCTTGCGACAAAAGTTTGCTCGTGGCTTTCTGTTAACAAGTTCAGGATGACCTACCGAAACCTCCCACTTCAGGCACCTCGGGCGGACAGGTTCCTATAGCCGCTTGAGCGAAGCAAGAATGGCGATAGATTCATACAAATTGCGACTACCCATGCGAATAGACCCGGCACGACAGTCACCCTTCCGCCGTGAGCACGACACCCTTTGAGGAGCTTGAAGCTTCTGTGTCCAACCCAACACCGGTAAATCGGCCACAACTTCCGGAATCCTTGAAAATTTCATTTTCGCAACGTCCTCAAACCAACGCGAACAGAAACCCCTGCATGGGTAGGACAAGAGTGGTTCCAGGGTACCTGGAAGCCCGGCTGATACTGGTTCAACGTACTCTGTGTCGCCGCCACAATCAGCCAATTTACAAGGGCAACGGGCAGGGAGGAAGGAATTGAGGCCCCAGCCAGTTTAGATAAGAGCGCAACACAAACGGCATGCCGGAAATAAATTTGCCGCCATTACTCCGTTAGTTCAGGGTTCCTGCCAAGCTTCCAGAGATAAGCAGGAAGCATGAGGCTCAAGTAAGCTGGGTAGTAAAAGAGACACACTATATTTCACGAAAGAAAAAAAAAACCGCAGAAAATGGTGGTATGCGATTAGTATTAATATAGCTGGAGGTGATTTCGCTCCATTGGTCTATCTATTCTAGTCAGGACAAAACGTTCCCGATCTATCTCCATCGAAAGTTAAACGCGCACCAGCACGGTTCCTCCAGGACTATGCATCAGAATGCATCATGTCCTCATATCCACCAAACCTTGCACAAGTTCCGAATGTCGAAATTTACAGGGCAAGGGCAACAGCGAGAGCACCAGCGAGACCGCTGAGGCCGAGGGCAGCAGCGCCGTTGGCGGGGGTGGAGCCGGAGCCGGAGCCGGAGCCGGAACCAGAGCCAGAGCCAGAGCCAGAGCCGGGCTTAGTACCGTTGGTGGCTGTTAACGTGATGTTAGTTGAACTGCCGTGAGAGGATCGTGAGAAAGGGTTGGAACTAACGGGCACCGGGAGTAGCAACGGGAGTAGCAACGGGAGCCACAGGGGTCTGGGCAGCAGCCGCAACAGCGACGAAAGCGAGGACGGCAGCGGAAGCGTGCATTTTGATGGTGGTTTTAGGTTGTTTGGTTGTTGGTAGAAGAGTTCGAAGAGAATTAAGATCGGGTTTAAACGAGTGTTGGTGTAGCGATTGTAGTTGTAGTAGTTGTTGAGTGGATGCTGAGAATGAGAAAATGTTTGAATGAGCAGAGGAGCTTCGACTCCTATATACCTGAGAGCCTCGCAAGGATTGAGAGGAGAGTCAGTCAGTGCAGTACATACATGATACATGATACCAGCCCCAGGGGGCGGTTGCATCATCCCAACCCCAAGCCACCCACTTCTTTTGGTGTCATCGAGTTCCACCGTTGTACTATGCATGACTCCACCGCCAGGATATTTCGATATCACCCAATACCAGATGCCAGGACCTCAACGAGGAAGTTGATCCGGTGCGTCAGTTACAGAGCTGAGAGGGCCCACAATGACTTTTGTTTTCTCTGTCTGAAAATCAAGGCAGAGAGTCAACGCAATCTACAGTGTCAGTTGAGGTTGCAGTGAAAGGAAGACTCTCTGTTGAGTCATGCTGGACTACACTGGCTGACTGCAGTACAGGCTTGACGCGGCTGTACAGTGAGTAATTCGATAATCAACAAAAAATAGATAGACCCAGCCTCGCACCAACCGTTCCGCTGATGCTGATGCTTATGCACTACGGTATATTGTTGCTAGATCAACCAACCAAGATCTGATACTACCCGCAGCCATATGCAAGACGACAAGATATTGACTTGATGGATGCACACCACGGGAGAGACAGCCAGCTACGCATAACAGCACTGCAGAACGTTCAGGTCCAGCCTAGCCAGCCGACGCCAACCTCTAGAGATTCATGGAAACAGGAGCAGGCCTCAAGATGATCAGCTGTGCAGTTCCATAAACCTACACGGTTTCACTGGGCAACAAGAGACTTGCGTCATAAACGCAACCAAGTTTTGATTATGTGTATACTGCACTGTATCTAAACCTTTGAGGATCAGGGTACATTCATGAATGGTCGCGGTTGGGCGTGGGTTAGTTTGTTTGGGGATGGTGGAGGCGGATTGCGCAAGCTTTCCAGACCAAGGCAAATAAAGAAAGAAAAAAAAAACCGCTCGATTTTGCCAGAGAATGTTTCTAAAAACAACCACAAGATAACTGGAGACGTTGTACAACACCAACCAGCCGCTCACTGTTAATACTGGAAAGCATGGACGGAATAATATGCAAATACAAGGAACCTGCGCAAATAGCGGCTGCCGGTATTCCCTAAGTTGCAGATGAGACCTCCATATCCCTGTGCCCTGTTAGCCTGTGCCCTGAAATCTTGCGGCTGGACCAAGTGCTAGGATTGTATTTTGCGGCTCGGACTAATAATCTGTAGATCTGTGTTGGATTTTTTTAATTGTGGTTCTGACGCGCAAGCAGAATCAAACAGCTCAGACCAGGCTGCGGCCTTAACCGCGACCACAAAACCACCAGTCAAGGGGAAAAGGAGAGGGAGAGGGAATAAACAGGAATGATCGTCCAGCCACTTTCACTCTATTATCGTTTCCTTACCGCGCATTGCATTAAAACGAAACAGCGCGGACATTCCGACAAGCTCCATCATGATCGATTGCCTTGAACTTTGTTGGTCACTTAGACCAGAGAAACCCCAGCAAAACAGTGAATATGAATGGCCTGTGCGGTTATAGTGGTTCCATAGAAAATCAAGCTCCCTCCCCCTGCCGGCTTCTTGCTAGCTTGCCCCCGGCATGCAGTCTGGCTTGTCTCCCGTCCTCTACCGCTTCCGTCGCCTGCATCGCTACCACACCGCGCACGACGCGCAATTGATGGAACCCATCAGTGAATGTATCCATAATTCCATATTTTAATCTGAATCAACGGTTGGAGGAGAGTGCTCAGGTATAGTGATGATGACCAGGTCCCTTGAATCTGAATATCCCCCCTTCAATCTTTGTCTCCTTTAACCGACCCAGAAAACTCCATATTTTTGCATGAACAAGCTTTCGGGCCCCTTTTGTTTATTATTACTGCTTGTTGCCCCGGAACATTTCTCGATAGCATTCATCATCCATTATATGTTCCCAAGGGTTTGTTACAGACCAACTGGAGAGCAGACGGAAATATTCAATATCGAATTAACAATTGCCCCCTGCCCTGTTCATGTAGCGCTCGGAGAAAAAAAGCCAAAGTTAGAAGCTCGGTCAGACTGTCTGTTTCGACATGAGTAAATTTACATTAAATGTCGTTGAAACGAACCATGCAATACACCAAACTCTTCTCTCGCCTCGTTGATGCTATCGACTACTCCTGTCTCATTTGAGTCAACCTTGTTAGCTCAACCATGTTCTGTCAAGTTCTGGAATCCTACTTTGCAACTTGACAATAGGTACCGGAACTATCACGATCACCGCATGACTATTATCGAATCTCGTCACTATCACTGCCACTTTGTCGGCTTACTGTATGTATAGTGGCAAAGCACTACGTGATGTCTGCGTAAGCGTAGGCGCGCACCGAGTTCTACGGACAAGAATAGCCTACCGAAGAATCCTGATTACTGGATCGAGTACGGAGTATCGAGTATCGAGGCGAGTCGAGGCGAAGGGGGAGGCTTACATGGGGTTCGTCAAGCTCAACCCAGATCAGAATCCAAATCACAGCAATTATGCCAGGCATAACAAAGCAAGCCCGTCTCTAGTATAATTGATCGACGACTTTTCCAATTTTAACTCAAAACACAGATCTATCGATCCACATACAGTACACACATCTGATGCAGGAACACGTAACCTCAACCGTTTGCATGCATCCCCGTGTCATACATTCTATGTTGACAACAAGCAAGATCATCTCCTTTTCTTAGCTCCTACATTCAAGCCTCAACATTTTCAAAATGGAATGTTGGCTGTCCAGGGACTGCATGCTCGGCTGCAGGTACTGAAAGCTCCACCTCCTTTCCATCTCCGAGGTTGGTTCCCTTCTTGCTGCCCTCTTCGACTGAGATGATGTGGCAAGCAACCAGGCCGCTAGTTCGCTTCAATCCAGGAACCATCTGCAGGAGAGTCTCCTTTTCGTTGAATGCCAGCTTTTGCTCCAGGACCACGCTCGCTGGCTCACCGGCCTGAAGTCGTCTCTTGAGGTTCTGCACAAATGGCATGGCCTTCTTCATTTCTCCCATCTTGCCAATCTTGCCATTGAGCTCCTTATCGTTGACTGACTTAGCCTCCACGTTCCACATCTCCTTCAAGAGATCAATGTACTTCGCTTGCCAAGCTGGAAATTTGACCGTGACAAAGATTGTGAGTTGCTTAGGCTTCTTGGGGTCGAACGATGTCTCCTTGCCCTTGGCCTTCTTCTTCAGTTGCAGACCCTCCGCCGAGTTGACGTTGGAAGCAGTGTTTCGTACATAGTCACGCTTCGCCGACAGGGAAGCATCGACCTCCTTAATCTCGGGGAATCGAGCATTATGAATAGTGCCCTCATTCTTCAGCACCTCAAGCCAAATGTACTCAGACCAGTGGGGAGCAACGACCGCCAGCAGCAGAGCCTGTACCTCGATATACCGGAGGGCAAGATCGCGGTGCAGTTTTATGCCGGCTGCTGCGCGGCCTTCTCGATAGAAATCGCGAGCGCTCGTCAACTCATATAGACCAGCCTTTAAGGCCAGCTTGTAGTTGGTGTTGACATACTGCTCAACAGCCTCCTTGATAACCGCGTTCATGTCGTTGTTGAACAAGGCATCCTGGAACGAATTCAACTCACCAGTTCGAAGTTGATCCTGGTCTCGAACCATATCCTCGCACCACTCCTTGAGAGTATATAATCGGAGAATGTTGGTATCGGCAACATCCTCCTCAAAATTGGCATCATTGACTCCATCGCCAGCATCCGCAAGAGCAATACGAGAAGCGTCCGCACCGTATTTCTCTGTCAAGTCTCGGAGAGTCATGAAGTTACCGGTACTCTTGCTCATCTTCTCGCCATTGAGCATTAGATGACCGTTCGCGCGGATACTTTGAGGCCAGTACTCTTGAGAGAATAGGGCCAAATCTAAGAAGTGTTAGTCAAAAGACACTAAATTTGCCTGAAAAGAGGAAACGAAATAAGGAAATAGTCAGAAAAATCTAGAAAAATGTAGGAAAGTCCAGGAAAATTCAGGAAAACTCAGAAAAGTACGGGGAAAATCGGGGAAAGCCAGGAAACAGGAAAAGAAGAAGAAAAGGGTCACAAACGGGAATATAAGAAAAATGTGAGATGATTCGCAATTAAGTCCTGTGTAACACGTTGATTAGTCTCAGGATAGCTTAGTGAAGACACACGTCTTGACTCACCTTGCCCGAGACTCGCACGTCAAGAGGATAGAAGTACTCGAACTCGCGGCGCATGCTCTCCAGGGTCTCCTTGGGGATCTTGCTATTTGTGAGTATCTCGTCACTGAGCTCCTGGCGGCAAAAGACGTAGTCCCAGACTTCGTCAACCATTTGCTCCGGTCCAACATTGGCACTTCCCTTTGTCTTTCCGAAGATGTCCTTATGTAGAAGGTGGGCGATGGTATAGTAGGCCATGTAAACAGTCGAGTCACTCAGACTCTCTACCAAGAATTGAGGATCCCAAGGGAGCTTGGAGCCGAGACCATAGGTTCGAGCACAAGCCCACTGGTTCAGCCAGTTCAGGACACCCTCGAAACTGTTCTTGGTCTCAGTTGTGTAAGTGTTTAGGCCATTCTCAACCCAGTCAAGTGCAGTCTTCTTCCATGACTCTTCGCCGTAGTCCAAGTACCATTGGTCCATAAGAGCAACGATACAGTCATCGCCTGATCGACTGACAACCTTGCGCTCAGGCTCAGAGTAGGCAAAGGCTTGACCGGCGTCGATCATTTGTTGTCGGACCTTAGGCTTAGCGACCTCGACCTTCTCGCCCTTGAACTCGCCCACCTTCAGAACACCCTGGTAGAAGCCTTCCTTGTACGCCAGCTCCTTGGCCTCCTCGAGCTGCTTTGTGTCTTTAGGAGAAGCGATTTTGAGCTTCTTGACCAGGAAAGGAGCGCAGAGGTCGCCATAACTAGGTGTATCGATAATGGGGAAGATCTCAAGCTCAGCCCACTCCTTCTGAATCCCATAATAATCAGCCTTCTTGGCCAGGTCGGTCACAGTAGCAAAGTCATCAGGACTGTCAGATGGCACGGAGGTGACAACTCCAGTACCCTTTGTAGGGAGAACAGTCTCCATAGGCAAGACACGTACTCCCTCTTTGTGCAATGAGAGGGGAGCATCAACAAGAGTGCCGACCATGTCAGAACCAAGGACATCAGCAACCTTCTCGACGACACCCTCGGTAGCAAAGATACCCTGGTGTGCCATATTACGTGCGGCACGTTCCGTCATGACATAAAAGTCATTGTCGTTGGCCTTAAAAACGCCATAGGTGATCTTGGGACCCACGAAACAGCAAGTTTGGCCATACATAGTTTCGGGTCTTAGAGTAGCCGCGATCTTGTAAACGTTAGCACCCTCCGGGAGCTTACCCTTCAGGGCCTCGGCAGCTTTAGGAGCCCATTCGAGAACCTTGATCTTCAGGGCAGTGTATTCCTGGGGGCCAACACCCTCGCCTTCAGATCGGTCGTGGTCCATACAGGGCTGACCATCCTTGATAGAGTAGATGGTGTATCGCTTGCCGAACTTGATTTTATTCAGCTCCTTGAGACGGTTCATCTGCCATCGAACAAATGCGTCGTAGTAAGGGTTAGCATCAGTGGTGACAAAAGATCGACGCCAGTCGATACGGCAACCAAAATTGGTCAGGTCTTCCCTGCACAGGGGAGGGAAATGTTGGAGCCAATGTTGAGGGTCAGCGAACTTGTGGATTTCCTCAGTGGGAATTCCGATAGCTTGCATGATCTGGAACTGGTACCTGCGAGGTGTATTAGTAAGTTGGAAATTTCGAGGACAGAAGCTCTATTTACTTCATCTTGACAGATTTCGCCGCAGCTTTGCCCTTCGTAGCCTTGAACTTGGTGATATCCTCCTTGATCTGCTTGACAACGGGGGCTTTCTCTTCGACAACAGGCTCATCATCCTTGTAGCCCGAAAAGTCCTGGCCAAACATCTTGACCTCGTCGACAAGCTTGTCGGCACAAGCCTTGATGGGCATACCAGTGCAGTGGAAGCCCATGGGAAAGAGGGCTCGCTTTCCCTGCATGCGTGCAACACCAGCGGCGAATTCAACCTTGCTGACAGAGAAAGAGTGACCAGCGTGAAGAGTTCCGTTCATGTAAGGGTAGGCCATGCATCCAAAGAACTTGGGCTGCTGCTCCCGAAGTTCGGCGGCGGGAATGGAGTGGAGAGGCACCTCATCCGTGGTGGGTGCATTAGCTTCGAAGACTTTGTCGTCCTGCCATTTCTGTTGATATTTCTTCTCGAGTGCGACCAGAGTGTCTCGCTTCTCAGTCTGCTCGTAGTTAGAGTGGCCACTTGAAAACGGTGAAGGAAGTTGGACCTGCACCTTTGAGCTCCTTGGTCTTGGAGATGTTGAGAGCCTCCATGGCCTTGGGAACAGAATCGGTAGAAGCCATAGTCGCAAACGGACGAGACCTGTGAAGAAAGAGAAAATATTGTCAGTTTTTCCCCTGAATAGTATGTTGAAATATGAAGGTTGAGTGAATAATACGCACTTCGAAATTCCGTGGAAATTTTTGAGTCACTGTTTGGAAGGGATTGAATCGGACTTGAGAAGGAGGGGTGAAAATCGCGGGGCACACTCGTAGTGCGTCAAGGTGGCTAGTGAGTGGGCGGTTTTTGTGGCGGTGATGTGGCGCCTATTGGAGATTCTCCAACACTAACGACATTCCTCATGCGAAGCTTCATGTCTTGAACCATTGAGTCACTCGAGGTCGGAAGCGACTTAATCACAATGTTTCCCACGCTGATCAGACGTATGGCCTCATCTTCAAAGGATAGTCTTCTCAAGAAGGCTCCTCTGACGGTGGCAACCAACCCTTACAAGGCCCGAAAAGTGTGGCCTCCCAACTTCAAGCAACTTACTGTCCAGCAACAACTCCGGTTTGAGAAGAAGTACAAACGTCGCATTATCCTAGCAAGTCGAGCACCGCGATGGGTGAAATTTGTCAAGACTGCTCAGCTCCTGACGATTGTTGGTAAGATTATTCTCATGCAATCATTTCCGGGCTCTTATCTAACTCAAGTTCCAGCTGCACTGATCTGGATCTGCTTCTACTCCGAGTTCGAATGGTGGGGTCAGAAGTATAAACCTTCTGAAGAGGTTCGTACATATGATTATAGAAGAACCAAGAACTACTAACGCCATCATTAGATTCGTAAGAAGACACAATATCTATTCGGCACAGTCGATCCCGAGAAGCGATACGAACGACGACCAGATGCGCCGCCTTTCCATCCCCCAAAGGACGAGCCAGAATCAAAATAGTGTATTCTTTATGTATATTATTCAATACTTGGAGTTGGGCGTTAGTCTCGTAGAGTCGAAACATATATGGATATCTCAACAGGCAGACACATCTTGTAATCCGCTCTATCATGCATTTCATTCGTCGCTCTGAATAGTCGTAATCTTCATCGCCCAGTCCAAGCAAAGTTGGCACCCATACCAAGTCCACTTCCCAGACCAGTAGGTCCTCTGCCTTCGTTCACAGGTCTCTTCGCGACCGTTCCTTGCGCCTTTACCCCTGAGACAATGCGATCCAGATTTGTCTCTATTACCACGCCCCCTATTATCATTTCCGATAAGGTAGAGTGCAGGGTTTCGAAGTTGAAGATCAAGTCCAGCTCACAGACATTCTCGAAGAGCTTGTCAAGGGCCTCCACGTAGACTTGAATCAGATCGATAAGGGCAAGCGGCGATTCGGTCGATGTGGAGATGACGATGAAATAAAGGGTCGCATAGTTGCGATATGTTACTAGTGTTGGAACATCGTTCTGTTCTTCCGAGGAGGTGTGGGAGGTGCCCGAAGCGGCGAGCAGAGGTGGAAGGGGTAGGAAGTTGCAAGATCCGGCCGGTCGATTCGAGACGAGTGTAAATATTTCGGAGATAAGGCGCTGTTGTATACTCGTTTCCTATGAGGCGCATCTGAGTTTCTGGCAACAAAGCTGGAGGGGGACAAAGCATACCAATTGGGTATAGAACTTGGTCAAACGAGGCTGACCTTGGCCGTTGAAGACCAGAAAGGCATTGATCATGATGAAGGACAGGCGCTCTTCATTCCCTCACTCGAATCAATGTAAATGACCTAGTGTAGGTAGGCAAGGTTTGGGTTTCGTATGGTATTGTAGGTAGGTTGAAGCGGTAGATGGTGGGGCATGTGTCTGTAATGAAGACGCGGAGCTGATGACGGGATGCGGGAGCTGCAATCCCGGTACGTACCTCCACTGACGAAATTCATGGTGCAATTGGTCAGTCCCACCTGGCAGCTGCACTTATCCAGACCGCGGGGAGCTTGGTTGCTTCAATTCGTTCATCTTCTGAATAACAGCAATTGACCGAGCTCGTCACCGCGAATGCTATTCTGGTTTTCATTTACGGGCCCTTTCTAACCATTCAATACTATAGTCAGGACGCAATTTCTGAAAGTTGATCTTCTAACAAACAAAATGTCCCGACAAATCGCATTTCAAGCTTCCCGCTTGGCTTCGCGAACGATCCGCTCTTCAACACCCATCTGCCGCTCAAGCTTCCGTATCGCTCCTGCAATCACACACCTTTCCATCCGATCTACCCTTTCGCAAAAATGCTTCTCGACTACGGTTTCCATCAAACGGGGTATCATGCCTGATACGGAGAATCCTGCCAAGCCTTTGAACGAAGCCGAAGAGATCCATCAGAATGCTGTTGTGGCCGATATTACGGAGCAAGAGTACCATGACCTTGCGGACGAGTACCTCGATAATGTTGTCGGGAAGTTTGAGGAACTCCAGGATCAGCGAGAAGACATCGACGTCGACTTCTCAGTACGTATAACTGATGCGATCATCGTCCAACCCCATCTGATACATTTATCTACAGGCTGGAGTCCTCAGCATCAGTTGGCCTGACAAGGGCACATACATCATCAACAAACAGCCCCCCAATAAGCAGATCTGGCTGTCGTCTCCCATCTCTGGCCCTAAGCGCTACGACTGGTGCCTCTTTGGCGAGGGCCAGAACGAGAAAGAGGGCACAGCTGTGGGTGACTGGATCTACGTTCGTGATGGATCCAGCCTAAACCAGGTTTTCTCTGAGGAGCTTGGTGTTGACATTGACGTTCCGAGCGAGGAGTAGAGCTTCCTCCCGAATGCCGATAAAAGACCCAGCAAGCATGGTTGAAGGAGAAGACCATCACAGACAAAGGAAAAGCATTTATGAAGGCGTTGAGGGCTTCGGTTAGCCTAGTGAGGATTGCGATTTATGTTCAATGTATTGTACATGTACTATTTAAGGTCTCTCTGTTCGGGGAATTGGGAATGCCCATGTCAGAACGTATGCAAATAATTGCCGGTTATTCCGTCCAAGATCTGCCATCAACCATACAACTCCTTGTGCCTCGTGTACGTAGTACAGTTGATGTACATGTCCCTTTCATCGTCTCGATGAAGAGCCGCTAGAGGAGCTTCTATAGTACCTCAGGCCTTTGATGGCAAAATACGCATCCGTACCTCTGTTCCTTCTTTGTCTGAGAACTTGATATCTGTGTGTCCGTATTCCAAGAACTTCAGCTACCGTAGGTTTCCGAGGCGAGTCCTGGGCTTAGTGGATTGCTCTTCTTCGCATAAACTTGGGGGAGCCTCAAGTAATCTCAACGGAGACAGATGCCCATAGTTTTATTAAGCATAGCGACCGTCATATCATAATGATTATACGCAGTCGCATTCGCTTCCTTCATCTCCTGTCTAATCGCGACATAAGCACTAGCTCACTCATGAAAATTTATTCAGACTTACTCTGCATATTTCAACGGATCATAAGCCGAGTAATCCTTTTTCCGGTATCTCATCTGCCGGACTCGCAATAAGTTCTTCAAGATCTTATGCTCCAATCCTTTCTCTTTCGCTGCCGCCTGGAGAAACCATATGGTTCGCTTGATGCCCCGTCCATCATATGTGGCACCTGGCTCGCGAAAGGCCCTCCGGAGTTGATCGCGGGCTACGAAGCGAGCAGGAATTGCGTATTGCACTGCCTTGAGAAGATTTCGATATAGATGTCGATAAGCATGTCTTATCTCGGTCGGGGTAGCCATGCTTGCGGAATTTGGATAGACAGTTTGTATGCCATTCGTGTTCCAGTTACGATGAGTGAGAAGTTATAATGGGCCCACTTTAACTATCATGGAACAAATCGAGTTCATGACAGTAAACTGTGAGAGAGCAAAACCTTACTCCGGAGTGGCGACAACACTTTCTTCAACATGATTACTTCTTTATCTGTATCAAGCCGCTTCTCTCATTATGTATGATATACAGGCCATTATCAGCCGTCTAACTCCATGAAAATTCGGTCTAAATATATCGATCCATAGATCTTCAAAGAAATGCAGCGATCCTCATCCAAAAACACACACATCACCTTCGTTTCGTAAGTCTCCTTTAGACCCTGGCACATTTAATTGATTCTTTCCCATCAAGTGACTCCCATATCCTTCAAGGCGATCGTTGCGCTATCTTATCCTGGCGGTAACGCATCCTGCGCCTTGTGCGCCATCTATATGCAGTTATTCTTATAGACAAACTCCAAAAGACTTCATCAATAGTCATCACGTCGGCCTTCTCGGCCCTCTTCTTGTTGGCCAAGAGGAGCATACCGACCTTGCGCACTGCTGCCACTATCGGACCTGTTTCGTCCGACCACTCTTGATAGCCAGCCACCAATACTTCGTTCATCACCGCCGGTCTGCATCTGGGACTTGCTGTCATCATCGATCGCAGGGGGGTCGAGGGAAAGTCCAGGAATAGCAGATGAGGGTCCAATAAGCCCTCGAGAGGATCCTACAGGAGATCCAGCCCTCATCAAAGAACCAGTTTCAGTGCCGTGTAACGAAGGAGTACCAGCAACGGTACTGGCGTCTCCAAAGAGCGAGTCCATGTCTTCCAGGCGCACGCCACAGGTCTCTGGGTAGATAAAGTATACTTATAATATGTCAGCAATGCGATCGTGTCAGCTCAGACATGACAAAAGAACTTACCAATAACAACACTGGCCACACAGAAGAATGCATGAACCAGATACATGCGCCACTTAATCCATTCCTGGAGGATAGGCGTCATCTCACCCACAAGCCAGTTAGCCGCCCAGTTAGTTGCTGTCGACAGACTGGCACCCTTTGATCGAATGCTAAGAGGGAGAATCTCGGGAGGATAGAGCCAGGGGATAGGTCCCCATGAGTAACCAAAAGCGGCATTGTAGATCATGACGAACAGAACAACCAATCGAGGAGTCCACTTGATGTCGAGGAAGAGGAAGTAAGAGATGAGCGATAGTGAGATGGCCATGGCTGTGGCACCAGAAAGAAGAATCTTGCGTCGACCCCAACGATCCACTAGGTACCACGGAGGAATTGTTGACATAAGATAGGTGAGACTGTTGAAACCAGTCATGAGGACAGCGTCATGACCAACCCAACCAGCAGACTCAAAGACGTAAGGTGCGTAGTAGGAGATGACGTTGATGCCATTGAGCTGGGCGAGCGCTTGGGCGGACATGGCAATAAAAACTCGGGTTTTGTATCGACGAAACATGTCCTTATATGTTCGCTCGCCTTCTTGGCGTTGAAGAAGGACGTTCATCTTGATCTCGCGATACTCGTCTCGAGCCTTAGGATCATGAATATCGCCACCTCCGTACAAGTTAGCAATGACCACCATCCCTTCTTCATCATGGTCGTTGTCCAAAAGCCATCTGTGAAATTAGCAAGCCATTTCGACACATACCAAATATGATTGACTTACCGAGGTGATTCAACAATGACCAGACTGCCGAGCCCAAGCAGAGCACCCATGAAACATTGCAGTCCAAGAGGAATGCGCCAAGAATAGTCACTCTCAATGAAGCCGCAGCCATAATCAACCCAGACAGATGTTGAGTAACCGACGATGTTTCCTGTGAACTCAATACATGCTAGTTTTCCTCGGTTGTGAGGGGGCGAGATCTCAGACTGATAAACAGGAACAATGGTCGAGAGCATGCCAACTCCGAAACCGGCAACGAAACGTCCAGCCATCATCATGGGCATGGAAGTAGCCAGAGTCTGGAGAGCACCTCCGACGAAGAAGATGCAAGACCCGTAGAAGATGGTGCGTCTTCGACCGATGATGTCGCCAATGCGACCGACCATCAGGGAAGTGATGAATGCACCAATCTCTAAGATAGCAACCATAGTACCAACGTATGCCTTGGAAGGGTGATCAAAGTAATCCATAAAGTATGGTCCACTGGTAATCGATTAGTCAAACCCAAAACGAGTTCAACAGGCATTAGAACTTACGTGATTATACCTGACATGACACCCTGATCATATCCAAAAAGGAAAACACCGAGTGATACGAAGATACTGGTGAAGTAGCTGGTAAAGGTCAGTCTATGACATTGCAAGTGACGAGAGTGCATAATCTTACATCAAGGCCTTGCCTGTTAGGCCATGGATTGAACCTGTACGTCCGGCCATGATGGCGCCGAGTACGCGTTCAGCGCGAGAGGGACCTGGGGGGTTGAAGTTAGGAACCTCGATAGCCTCCTTGTTGATAAGGGCAGATCGCGACTGAGAATGACGGTGGTGATGTGAGTCCTGGATGCGAACCCTCTTCTGGTTGCCGTGCTTGGGATGTCGGCGATGAACGTTGGCCAGAAGTTCGTCCTCAACGTCTGAAGAGAGTTGTAGACGAACAGGGTCGTGCTCGTCGGCCAGCTGCTCGCCAATATCGCCGGTGTCGGTCCACGACGATTCGGAGCCAGAATAGGACGAGCGACGATGAGACTTGGCAACGTCGGAGCGGTGTTGGCGGTTATCGTCGCTATCGTCGTCGTAGTCACGATCGTGGTCGTTGCGGGACGCGAGCAATGACGTCGCTTGTGAATCCGGGTCTTGGTATTGTTGATTATCAGGACGAAGGGTCCGTAGAGGAATGTTTGAGGGAAGACGTGAAGACTTTGAGGGAGGAATTTTGGGAAGATGGGGCTGTTAAGCAGCAGCGCCCGTCTGCAAAGAGATTGAAGGTAAAAGGTACGGAAAGAGAAGGGGAAAGGCCGAGAGACAACGAGGTCATCGGCACCTTGAACGGCCCAGCGATAGACGGAGGGGAATGGGAAAGATGGGGTCGGGTGACCGGGGTGTGGACGGTACGGAATCAGGGTCTATCGGCGTCTATGGCAGGATTCAATGGGTAAAAAAAAGATTGACTGGTGAACACAGCAAAAGATAGTGATACCGGACTGGGGCGCGGGCTCAATTGGGCGTGTGAGGTGGGTTCCTAGTCAGTTGAGATATGCTGTATCAGGCCTTGTTCTTCTGGGCTTGTTGGGACCCCTGGTTGGTGGTAGCTCAAACTGCGTCACTCGGCAGCGTAGATTTGGGGATCAGGTACTTTGGAGTGACCTTGGACAAATTGCGTGTGCGTGAGGTTGAGATGCGGTACGGGCGGAATGCGCGGTAATAATCGGCAAGCAAAGCGCTGTCATGGGCCCTTTGGCTGAATTGATGAACGATCTTCAGAAACAGAACGAACTAGACAAGATCAAACTGCCTAGGATGGAGTCGCAGCTGGGGAAAAGCTGGAGTGCAGCACGCGGAGGTAAGCTGTAGCTGGCTGGGGTCGGTGCAGTGGACGATAGGCAGATGACCACGATTGAGACAGGATAGGACCTCAAGCGGACAGTTGCTGCACCAAGTGACAAATCTCAATAATGGTCAGGCGAGACAGCAGCAGGGGCAGCGATCACGAAAATGTGCAAGCGATACGTTTGGGGGGGAGGAATGATCGACTTAAGGGTGAGGAAAACAGCGCGAAAGGAGGTGATTTGATGATAAGGATGAAGGTTGGTAACGAAGGGGGAATAAAGAAGAAGAAAATGCTGTTCAAGATGAAGGAAGGGCAGCAACTTGAGGGATAGGACAAGTCGACGACTAAAACTCGATCGAGAGCAAGCAAGGGGACGGCTGCTGGAAAATAGTATGTACGGGAGTTTGCCGTTCAGGGGAGGCTTTCAGGAGTCAAGGTCGCGTTTGCCTGGCCTGGGCTGTCAGATTGAGATGGAGGATCTCTAATTACTGCATTGCATCCAATTGTTGCACTGTACTGACTGGGCTGTCTGTATCTGATCTCCATACTCGCTACTCTATCTCAAGTACAGTAGCGATTCCACTTTACCCAATCTCTAATATTGCCTGATTGCATGATCATCAGTCAGTTCGCTCTATCCAGTTTCAATTTCTACCGTTTTCTCAGGGGTAATAATGGCTCATCTCTGCCAGCCTTAAACTCTGAATTTCAACGGTCTTACGGATACAGTACCTTCACGTGCTTCCAGTTTGTCAACTCGATGAGACTGTGTCTAGGAGACTCCACGTTCACAAGCGGGCACTTCTCCACGCTTTTTACTATAGACGCTCGGGGCAAGCTGGCAAGCTTGCCGTCCGTCGTAGGTCATTTCGAACTATCGTGAAGTGTGGGGTGTGTGGACGCGTTATAGAGCCAAGACAGCCATAGTGGGGGTTCACAGGCAGCTTCGTCGATAAAAACCACTGTTTCTCTCAATCAATAGAGAGCAAAATAAGGATGCCACTCTGAAAAGATCTCTCCTCAGCTGAGACAAGTCAGATGAAGCGCTGCTAGATCTGACTCGTAATCGCATCCAAGGCTGTGCAAGCATAGCCAGTCACATGCCTTGTTACCCATTCAGTTGGAACTCGAGTGTGACTGTGGACGGGAAGCTGGAAGTATGCAGGTTCCAGTAATTCCCTCCTGGCAGGACATGCAGTTCATGCGCTTTGATTTATCCTCATCTGCAACTTGAGACGTGTTCGTGAACAGGTGAGCCATTGGCTCCCCTCTCGTCTTTTGTCATGAGTCTTTGAGGCAGCTCACACAACGTTTGTAACCAAGATCCAATATTAAAAGCGGTCGGTTCTAATCGTTGGTATTTCCCCACGAAGTCAATGTTCACGAGGATATTCTCTCCACATACTAAGTAACCCCCAGATTTCATGGCACATATAAAAACTGATGTACTTATCAAGTACTTGGTCCTCCACCATAGAATACGCTATCGCAAAGAGGGAAGACTGAAATCTCAATATTCTTCGAGTTCCACTCACACAACTAAAAGTCCAGGGTAAATTCAGGTTCGCAGTGATTTGGTCTTCCGCCTATCGTCTTCTTGAGATATTGGTGTTGGCGGGCCCGCTTGACTCGTGGTGGATCCAAACTACGTCACTCCATCTCCAGGTATTGACTCTTGTGGGGCGGGACAGGATCCATAATCGAGTTTGTCAAATGCGAGATGTTCGTTTTTGCAGATTTCGCAAAAGTTGTTGACTTGATATATTATAGCCTAATCACGGATTTTCGAAAGCAATACGAACCTTTGCTTTAAATGGGCAATACTTATCAGGAAGTTCATACATCCAAGTTCAATGATGGGCTATCGTACACTAGGATGTAGCAAGGTTGAAAGATTAAAACACGACGATCTGATGTTGACCGACCCTTTGAAAACAAGCTGTCAAACTGGCGAATTACATTGGCCCCCTTGTTCCACTAGTCGCGTGATTCTATGTCAGGGTCCAGCCTCTTGTCAGATGAGACCTAGGTTCGTAGTAATCGTGCATATCGTGTTATGAATAGGTATGCATTCGCTCTGGTCAAGCGTACGAAGGGAAGATATAGGAATTAAATATGATCATTGTTAACCCTGTCTTTCTTCACATGCTTGCATATATCTTCGCTGATGAGATATATCTTCCTTTATTATAATGGGCATAATGGGAGAGATATTGTGCAGTTGTCTTGAGCAAATCACAGTCTTCGGACAACAAGCATAACCTGTGAATTATAAAAGTGCATGGAAGCCCTCATGGACAAACCGAAATCTTGAACTACTTATAAAATATGATGTGATGACTCTCACTTCTGTGAACTTCATTCCAGATCTTTTAGTTAGCTACAAGTAGGATCAGTAACAAGAGCAAGAATGTAGTAAGTAAGTAAGTAAGGTAGACCTATGGATTGTGAGAAGAGGCTGAGAACGCTCCATCATGATTTCATGTAGTTTATTCCACCCCGAGCTCCGAATGCCCAATATAACCTTCCGTGTGATTTGTGTCGGGCTGTTCAGAGGCTCACTCAAGTATGAGTCTGGCAGGCTAACGGACATGAAATATGTGAATAACACGATCTTGTCGTACCAGGAACATCTTCGGTATATACATATGATCACAATCTCTTATAAATCATCGTCGGTGACGTTTGTAGTTGGAATGGGGTGGCCACTGATGTTTGTGTCGCAGAAGCAATTGCCCCAGCCAGGCTCTGCTGCCTGCGGATGGGTCGTGGTGTTTTTAGACCTCTGAAAAGCAATCAATTCAACAGAAATAGCAACCCCGACCTCATTTATATGATTAAACTTGATGCTATACGATATTCTTCGTGTTTCGTCTCGTTTGCTATTTGTTCATTGCGTGCTCGTGGTAGTTCTTGTCTTCATATGTTCCATTGATAGGGGTGCTCTATAACTGCGAAATACCGCCAGCCTCATAGTAGATATAGCTAAAGGCTAAGGTTAGATAGCCTGAAGTACCTTTTCGTACGCATACTTATGTTCCCTGCCTTCGGCCTTCGGCTTTTTTGTGCCCCCTTGGGTAGTAGACGTTTAGCTGAAAATCGCAACTTGATATCACCCAACGTCTCGTGTCTATATATATCTACACGCTCTTCAGCAGCTCAAATATAATTGCTTCAAGTTTTGGTTTTACAAGGGGCATATAGGACTTGAACAGTGATTCTCGTAGGCTTTTCGTAGTGATAGCTCATGTAACTACATCCATGACCCTCTGGCGTACCATTCTAGTATACCTTTCAAGCCAACCTTTCGGCATTTTCGGGCCTTGCGACAGTTCATTTAGGCCATTTTGTGTGACAGTTTGATCGAAAATACCACTGGTTGAAATACTGTACGTGTGTTGTAGTTCCAATGCAATGATTATATTCACTCGTCAGATATGATCCGCGATTCCAGATAAAAAATCTTAGCCCCATGAGTACCACCGCACACATGAGATATTTATCAGGACTGACCGATGTAGATGCCAGTAGTTACATGCTATTTAACTTCATAAGTTTTATTTTCTCATATCTGTAAGTTGAGCTGTGTACTTTGGTCGGATACCCTATACCTATCTTGTTGTACTCTTGTATAAAGTGTTACAAATTTTCTTAAACATCCCAATTGTATCCAAGCTGATAACGAGTCTAGTTATTATGGTAACTGGAATAATACAATGCCTAATAGCTGCTTAGATAAGGACAGTGTTTCAGATTTCTGACGGACACAGAAACTGTCTCATGAATGTGTACCAACTCAGCTACACATAGCACTTAACGGTAGTACGTATTGCTAATACCGAAGTCGAGGACCCTGGAGGACAGGAACTAGTTTCCGGAAGATAAGAAGATTCGCCCCCTGGTCGTCAACACTACACGTATCAAGCCCAGGAACACCGATTAAGCCTGTAGCCACGGCATCACTTCAAAAGGACGGTTAAGACGTACCACATGCAGCCACAAGATAACGAGCATGGATGTTGCTGCGCCACATGCATGAATGACCTTGGTCCTCAAGGGATCATCACATCGGTAAGTTCTGGGTTAGGATATAGCACATACGGAGTGTATCTACGGGATGCATGAAAACAAGGGACTTGGACCCCAAGTGACAGAAATGTTTAGACGAGTTTAGGATAGTTTAGGATAATTCAGTTGAGCTTAGCAAGCTCGTTGACTAGTTATTATAGTTTCCTAATTAGAAAGGTGTAGTAGTCTTCTTGAACCCCTAGGTCGGTTTACGCAATGCGGTGTTGAAAACAGGCCTGAAACAAGACGTTGAAAACCTGAAGCACCAATTACAGTATTAAGTTGGAAATCTCCAAGAGTCGATGAAGCAACTTTGTCGTGATTCTGAAACAAAGCAGGGTCTGCTGGCACAGACGATCAACTAGGGAGAAATAAGTTTAGCTGCTGACCAACTCAGCGCTCAGCTGCACGCTGATGTAAAAAGCCACGGATTCGGGGTCTGGATTCAGCCCAAATGGTGGAAAGGTTACTCAAGCAGGAAACTGGAATGAATATCGATGAAGCTGGAAGCAAGAATAGAATGTGGGGCCACATGTACGACGTGGCTGATGTTGTCGATCTCTAACAGGCTGTGGCAACGATGTATGAGATGGAATTGAAAGCAGACCAGTATTCGCACAAGTTCCTTGGCCGGCTGTGGCGGGCATTCAGAAATCTCTTGGCAATTTGAGCTTCCAAGTTTGGAGACGTGCTAGCAGCTCAAGGGAGACATGGTCATTGGGTCATTGGGCCAAGGGCAAGTCTAGAATAAAATAAATCGAGCACATATTGAGCAGGGCATGAGTTTTATAGGGCTTTGACCAACGTCTATATTCCACATATGGAGCGAGGGATGGGACCACTTAGCAGAGGATGGGGTAAAGGCGAAGGGAGTCGTCTCGCTTCGCAACAAGAATCATGCAAGTGATTCATTGTTAGAGAAGATCATTGATATTGAGATTTGAGCATTGAGCATAAAGCGCCACCAAAAAGCCAATGCCAAGACTGTAATTTGCTTTAGGCCGCAATTGGACGAGTGAAACGAAACGGCTGCACTACGACCCGCCTTCAATATCCTTACACAGCATTTAGCGTCATGTTTGAGGGCATCAGTACTCAAGTTAGAGACCAATGATGATGTGAACCATGAGATGCGGAAGCCCGCGATGCAAGACGGCCGATGCAAGCCAGAAATAGACGCTATAATCGAGTTATTTAAGATCAAATTGAGGGGTGGTTGGTTTGTATCGTAAATGAGTTCATGTGCACTGACATCTATCATCCACCCACATCGTGACTTGCATGGTGCTTCTCACATCTCTATGAGGTACCCTCCAGACATGCTGTCGATTGGTGGGATGTGACGCTGGAAGATCAAAGCCCTATGCCAGTCTGGGTACTATTCACCGATACGAGAATGCGTAACACAAACAAACAAAGTAAACATGCCTTTCGTTATCTGAATCTCCCTTTCAAACTTGTCTACCAAATCTTGCACTCAACAACAGCTCGACCTGTGACTCGTCTAGGCTTGGATACTTGACTTCAAATGATGCCATTCCACCCTTCAGTCCCTCCCTCTCGAACAGACCGTGCGTTTTGTGAGCAAGCTCGATTCAACTTAACTTATCAACTCAGAGCACGAGAAGAGGTTGCCTCATGCCTGCAACAGCAATCTCATTGACCCCGGCTTCATCAAGCGTGGCCCATCGCAATTTGATGATCCGAGCCAATCACTAACTGCAAACATGTTAGCGTTTACTCAAAAGCCCGCTACAACAGCCACTCAGCGGCCATTTAGCAGTAGGTACCTGCGTTTTAGTGACCGGGGAATAGCGAGCCCGCATCTTGATGCCCGTGAGCGTAGGCGTGGGGCCACCTTAACAACACAACATGCAGAAGCCGACGCAGAAACAGAAACAGAGAGTCATCAGCAGAAGTACCTTTGAGCCTAGGGAACACGGGCCAAGGCTACCGAACTTGACCAACGGAACGAATTGGAACTTGTCATCCAAGGAAACCCTGCAGACTCCCTCCCTGCTCGCCTGCCCTGGCCTGGCGTAGACGGGGCTTTCAATGTGATGCGACCCTGGAACTGGGTGTCCTCCATCGCTGAGACTACCCAAAAACCTGCTAGAGGCCTGCTGGGTCGTTATGTTATATTGGCTCTCGCCGCCTCTTTTTCGCGTGCGTGTATGCAAACCAGCTCTTCCTGTATCAATCAGCCCGTTAACGTCACGATCTGACCTGCTTTGGATGTTGCATCTTGCATCAGAATTATTCTCACGAAAACAGCTTTATTATTAATTGTTACCTGCAGCATCTCCGACTTTGTCGCAAATTTCTACATTCTCGATTGAGGAGCTGGACACACCGCGAAATTACAGCTTGCCGTTCCACCAGCCACCCGCAGCCCCGTCCTAGCAACGACACCGTCAAGTCAACCACCGCACGAACACTCGCTTGACCAGGGGTCGAGAAAATCCTCTTTCCTTGTTTCTACTCTACATCTTCATCTTTGATTTATCTGTACGAAAATCCGACGAAACCTATACGATTGAACGTCCTCCCGAATTTCCTTTGTCTGTAATCCTGTTGCTCGGCCGACTCCAACCTCGAACTCAACCCTACTCTACTCTCCCCAATTGTGGTTGCTTGTGGATGCACCCTTTGATCAAGGAGCTTCGCATCCGCAATCACGATGGGGTCTACCGAATTTGGAAATTTTCATGTACGCCCTCGATTTTCTGTTGTTCAACAGAGTTCACGTTCTAATTTATGTACAACAGGACTTTTGCAGAGACTCGACTCTCCCAGTCTGTAATGTATGTCCGACCTTCCTACCTACCTACGCCATACATCGTCATGTGGAGTCGGAAACAATGGGGACCTTACTGATCGTCGATAGCTTCTGTCCCAGAACCACGACCAGAATGGCAACTGGGGAGGCTGCGAGCTCACGGGTATCTCCCTGAGTGGAGGGCGACATCTTGGAAACTTGGGATCAATCCTCCTCGCTGGAGCTGCCATTGTTACCGCCGTCTTTCTCCTGTTGCGATCCGAGAAGAAGCGGGCTGCCGTTGGTCGAAGGGAGATGCAAATGTTTCTCATCGGCTACATCATCATCAGTATATGCGAGATCTTTTCAGTAGGAGAGTTTCCACTGAATAGCACCGTGAGAATTGTAAGACCGCGACCCCTCCCCTTTTCTTCTGATTCTCTTTGGCTTCACAGTGTACTGACAAGATCAGGCTTTCTCTGCTATCCATATCGGCATGATCATTGCCACATGTTGGATTCTAATGCTTAACGCCGTTGTTGGCTATCAGATCATCGACGATGGAACGCCACTCTCGATGGCCCTAATTGCCATTTCGGCTCTTCTGTTGCTTATTGGAACTGGCTACATCGCCCTCGACACCGGCTTCTCGTGGACTGGCTACTGGGACGATAGCTACGAGGCCCCCAGGAACCGAAACATCGCCCTCTACGTCCTTTACCAACTTGTCCCTCTAATCCTCCTCGTCGCCTTCCTTGTTCTTGAGGCTATCCTTGTAATTCGAATTCTGGGCGAGACGCGTCCTATGATTTATCTTGCCGCCGCAGCCCTTCTTTTTGCCATCGGTCAGGTCTTCAACTACGCGATCAGCAAGTATATCTGCGACGGCACGAGTGGAAAGATCGATGGCGCCCTTTTCCAGACGCTCTTCACCCTGTTATCTGTTATCATGGTTTGGGTTTTCTGGTCCAGTATTACTGAGGACGACTGGCCCATGCCTGTAACCAACACCTACCCCTGATGGGGCACATGGGCATTTTGGCGGTATTGTTCTTGGGACGGCGTTCAGTGGCGTATCTTTTTTTTTTCTTTCGGTTTCGATATCCCTCATTACACTCGGCGGCCGAGCTCACGGTCGAACGACGTACACACGTTGACGAATACGATTTTTTCTGGAGTAAAACGAAGTTGATTTTCATTTGAGTTGTAGGGCCATTTATGCGACGCAACTTGATAGACCGATGGTTGGGTATTTGCATCAAGAAGAGTTATCTGCGACTCATGGTGAGATATGAAAGGAGGATCGCGTTGCAGTTTTGCCAATGGGCCTGGATTTAAGAACAGTTGTTGGGTTGTTTGGTTCTACATGCTGTCGTAGAGTGACCTGTTACGCGCCAGCTTGTATATAGTATTTATTAGTTTTCGACTTCGAAGTTATACCCTGATGAGCGACTAATGCATAAGAAATCGAAGTTAAATTAAATTGGATGAACTGTTAACATTATCCCAATATCAGCTATGTGAATAACATGCCATGTAGTGATGTTTTGTTATATTGGAGCAGTTGGTCGCCGCCATACTCCACCGATTAACCAAGCTTCTTCCTGCGACTGCGCGATTGGTTAGGTGATCAACTCTAAAACTTCAAGGTGGATCTTCTTAGGCAAGGCTGCCAACCTCTTTCAGCCTTGTGAACTTGATTCCGTCACCATCATCAACATTTTCTTTGTTCTCCTTCTCAACCAACACCGCTCCCAAAGCAAGCCATCGGCTTGCTTCCGACTCTACAACTCTGTTCTATAACAAAACCGCTCTCGGCCTCTCCGTCTTCTGATCAAAGCACGGCCTAAACAACCACGACCATGGCCGACTCTGACGGCGAGTATGTCGCCGACATGTCGGATGATGATCTCATGGATCACCGCGTCACAGACGACGATCCTCAAGCGGCGAAAGGAAAAACTGCCAAATCGAGAAAAGGCGACTCAGCTAGAGCATGGGAAGTCTCGAAACGAACTTGGGAGACGAATCTACCAGAGGAAGAAGACGGAATACTGAGTCTCACAGCGCTTGAGGCTGAGAAGCGGAAGCGATTATTACGCGATACGACGCCCCTACAAAGAGGAATTATTCGGCATATGGTGCTTGTGCTGGATATGTCCTTCGCTATGACCGAGAAGGATCTGCTACCTACAAGGTATCGCCTCATGCTGAGCTACGCGGCTGCCTTTGTGCGAGAGTTCTTTGAACAAAATCCTATTTCTCAACTAGGAATCATTGGTATGCGAGATGGTGTTGCTGTGAGGATTAGCGATGTTGGAGGAAACCCGACAGAACACTTGGAAAAGCTGAAAGGGCTGGAGAACGAAGATCCTCAAGGCAACCCAAGCTTGCAGAACGCTCTGGAGATGTGTCGAGGAGCTCTGTTGTGAGTTTATAACTGCGCCACGATGGAGGAACAGTCAAACTGACTTGCTATAGCCATGCGCCTTCTCACGGCACACGAGAAGTACTCATTATCTATGGCGCATTACTATCGAGCGACCCGGGCGATATCCATGAAACCATTGGCAATCTGATCACGGATCGAATACGTGTCTCGATTGTCGGTCTTTCCGCCCAGGTCGCTATTTGCGCTGATCTGTGTTCACGAACGAATGCCGGTGATGAGTCACAATACAATATCGCGATGGACGAGGTCCATTTCCGCGAACTTTTCCTCGCAGCCACGACACCCCCTGTGACACGCACGGCTGAACAGAGCACAGCCAGTCTTCTCATGATGGGCTTCCCGTCCCGGACACTTGTTCCTAACGGGACTACAAGTTACTGCGCGTGCCATAATCGGCCGTTCCGAGAGGGATATCTCTGCACCCGTTGCGGCGCTCGTGTGTGCCGCATCCCAGCTGAGTGTCCAGCTTGTGACCTCACCCTTATTCTATCGACTCATCTTGCCCGCTCATATCATCATCTCTTCCCGTTACGGAACTGGGTTGAAGTGCCCTGGACTAAAGCCAGCCGCTCTGCAGCTTGCTTTTCATGCTTAGCGCCATTTCCTGAGCCACCAAAGGGCAAAGCACCCGATAAGTCTAGAGAAGACAGTGGCGCACCAAAGACAGCCAAGGGTGTCAGTGAAAGCGGGCGATATGCATGTGAAGTGTGTGGACAACACTTTTGCATCGACTGTGACGTCTTTGCCCATGAGGTTGTCCACAACTGCCCGGGCTGCCAGAGCTTATTATCTAAGACAGATGCCGCTGCCTCATCGGGTGAGCCGAACGGCACAGCTGCATATACCAACGGTGATGTTGTAATGACATAGAGGTTGAGACTGTATGTGTGTAAAACTATGTGTCATCATGTGTGGCTTAAGAGAGAAGGGAGGTTGAAATCCCAGGAGCGAACAAAAGACGAGGCAACATTCATCCATGTCATAAATACTGTGAGTAAGCATCGCAAATAACGACCTCGAAGTGGCGCATTAGGAACTAAAGTTTCTGTCAAGTTTTATTTCATTTCAGTCTAAGTATCCCATGGGCAAATGGCTCGTAGGCACTGGTGTGGTTTATCCCTGTCCAGTATTGCAATAATGACATGCTATCGCAAACTCGTCTCATGCTTCCACGAAATTTTGTTTCTCCTTGAATCCTCCCCATGCAATATGGTTATGTATATGCATATGTGATGCAATTTTGATTTCCCCTCATTGGTATGCCCCATCTCAGAGACATCCCTTTTACAGGTTGCCACGCTCAGCTTGCTCACGCTCAATAGCCTCGAACAAGCTCTTAAAGTTACCAGCGCCGAAGCCGTCGAAGTCGTTGCGCTGAATGATCTCAATAAAGACTGTGGGTCGGTCCATGAGCGGCTTGGTGAATAGTTGAAGCAGGTAACCACCCTCATCGTAGTCGATTAGGATGTTGAGACGCTCAAGAGTCTCAAATTCTTCCTTGAGCTCCCAGTTGCGACGCTCTGTCTTGAGACGGTGGCGCATGTCAGTGTAATACGAAGGGGGAACGTCGATGAACTCGACACCACGAGCGCGTAGGGCTGAGACGGCAGTGATAATATCAGGAGTTAGAAGTGCAATGTGCTGAACGCCAGGTCCAGAGTTGAAGATGACGTACTCCTCAATCTGGGACTTCTTCTTGCCGAGAGCTGGCTCATTGATGGGCATCTTAACAATGTTGTTTGGTGAAGCCATGACAACGGAGCTCAGAGCTGAGAACTCGGTACAGATCTGTGAATCGTCCACAGACCAAAACCGGTGGAAGGAAAGGCACTGCTCGTAGAAAGCGCAGGCCGAGTCCATCTCGTTCCAGGACTGGTTGCCGACGCAGTGGTCGATGCGGGCTAGGGGAACATCTGGCAGAGACACAGTGGCACTGTGCTTCTTCCAGGTTCGGTAGCCAGGGAGGAAGGGTCCAGTATAGTTTTGACGGGAGATGAGGGTATGGGTGGTGTCGCCATATGTGCAAATGACGGCTGTGGAGACGGAGCCATGCTCCTTGTCCTTGCTAACCTTGGGGTCTTGAACAGCAATAGCACCCTCCTGAACCGCCTTGTGATATACTCCGTCGACATTCTCAACCTCAAAGGCAACATCCTTCACGGCGTCGCCATGGCGTTCGAGATGAGCGTACATCTCCTTGAGAAGCTTTCGGTCCGACTTGGAGATAGGTTCATCGTCTGGGAAATGAGCTTCAGATCGCAGAGGCGAGGTGAAGACGAAGCGGACATCGTTGTTCTCAATGACATACGAGGCAAAGTATCGGCTTCCAGTCTCGAGCCCCTTATATGCGATGGGCTTGAAGCCAAAAAGATTGGTGTAATATGAGGCAGCCTGTTTGGCATTGCCAACCCACCAGGTTATGTGGTCATAGCCGGTGAAGTTAGGGGGCGGCTGAACCGCAAAAGTGTTGTCTGCTCGGTCGAGGGCAGAAGTGATAGGAACAGTAGTAGGCTGAGTTGCCTGCTGAGGAGGGGAGTTGGTAATGGCAGAAGGGGACATTGACACACAGACGGTTTGATGGGTGAGTCTTTGATATCAGAATAGAATAAACGTTTTGTTTGAGGCTTGTGTGTTAGGGTCAAATTGTTTCCGTGTGGTGGCTCCGAGAAGCTAGGTATGCAGGAAGTTCGTAACTGACTTGAGTTGATGGCTACGGATGAGATGGGGGGCTACAGGCGAGTATATGTAAGAAATCCCAATTTGATTCAAGCCCGGCTTAACCATGAAGCAACAAGTTTTGCTTGTTTCTTTGTCATTTCTTACACGGAACGGCTCCGCCTGGAGAAGGCATTATACGGCCCAAGACAGGCCTGCCAGGATAAACGGGAGATAGCTCATACCAGTCATATCCATCGGTAACATCCTCGTTGGCTTTCAGAGTTTCAATGAAACTGGGAACCAATGGGGTTTGCGGCGTAAGAAAGCAAAGCCATGCCCGTCATGGCAGGGTTAAGGGTCACGCGCGGGGCTTCCGCGTCAGACGGCGGTCTGATTGATATCATCAGAGAGCCAAGAGAGCCCAATTGATCGATCTCAAAGGCGGTAGTGCCGAAGGTTGTTGTTGGTGGTTTTGAGGTTATCACTGCGGAACTTCCCCGGCCGAGTGTCCCGCTGCGGCGCCAGCCGCCCCAAGCCGACATTGGCCGACTACTTCCAGAAGTCTCAACACGGCTTAACGAGCACTCTATGGCGGCATGCCCTATGATGGACTGCGGAACTGTCAGCAGCAAAGCCGGCCGAAACATCCTTGCGAATGAGAGATGCACGACAATGCAGAGAACTAGTCGCCTGAGTATCGATCATCTCCCGCTAAAGCCGAGACATCTTTCAAGCAGGTCGGCTTATCCAGCATGCCCATACCAGGAATGATATTTAGAACATGAGCCAGCCCTTTTCAGCGTCATCTCTTTCGCTCAGCACGTCACATCAGATCCCGAACGTTCCAGGATTTACACCTCCTGAGGTAGTTTTCTGAGTCTATCGTCCTCGCCGAATATCAGAATCGAAGGTCTCAACAAATTGAATCACTGAGTTATCTTCATCTGCTCAGCCACTGCTCAACAACAGTCGAAATGGCATCTGTATGCTTAAGCAAACACGATATCAATATTCTCGAGAAAATCAAGGATCCGGAGTCAAACCCATATGCCGGTATCATTCTCGACTCCTCATTACCACGGGACCCAAACATCACAGATGCCACGATATATGAGCGAGTAGTCGAGAGGGAGCGAGATATTATTCGTTCCATCCAGAGCCTTGAAACCCAGTTGAAGAGTCTTGGATCTGAAGAAGGAAAAGATATTGCTGTCAAGGGTTATCAGCAAAGCCTTTCGGCGGTTGAGAGTATGATTGCTGAGCATCCCAACTACGCCAGCGCCAGAAACAACCGTGTACAGATCCTCAGGCGGCTATACGGAGATGCGATGATGCTCTCCGATACCAAAGACAACTCCGCGCCCTTAATTGAGTCACCCGACCAGGCGGAAAGGAAAAAAGCTGTTGTCACAGCACTGAGCGATATCGAAGCATCAATCGCACTCCTCACCCCTTCATCACCAACCATGCCTATTTCTCCTCAGGTTGCACGCACTCTGTCTATGGCTCACACGCAAAGAGCTGCATTATATCTGAAAACAGCCAGACTAATGCTAAGTCGTTCTTTGGATATCGATGGGACCCTTGAAGAATCCAAATGGGAAAAGCTCGACTTTGAGGGTGCTGCATCTCGAGACCTAGCGTTTGGTGGAAGGTACGGAAATCCAATTGCAAAGGGCTTGGCCGTGAGTGTCAACCCAACGGCCAAACTCTGCGGACAAATTGTTCGAGAAGCAATGAAGAAGGAATATGGTCCGTCTTTTGGTGACTAGGTGCATGTATATAATGAGACAGAATATCCAAAAAAGGCTTGACATGCCATTAAGATCTTGAAAGTTGGCAAAACCAGTAGTGACTCAGGTGTCGAAGCGAGCCCAGACATAATCACGAAGACTTGGAAGAAAGTCCAACTCGTCTATGCTGGTAGTCAGTTTCTATCTTATTTCAAGCTAATAATTTGCGGGATTACCGTCGCGCAGCTTCAAGAGTCTGTTGAGTTGTTCGACCTTTGTCCTTTTCTTCGCGGTTGATTCTGGTTGCTGCGGCTGACAGGCCAATCAAGACACCAAAAATTGGATCCGCAGCGCGGGAGATGATATATGTTGGTGCAGGCATCGTGATATTCCTATCTTATCAAGTATATGAACAATGATGAGGTGAGGTGGCTCAATGGGGGAGCTTTGCCTAACACCCATCCCAACAATTGGAGCCGCCAACCAAGCTTAGGTAATACAGAATGAGTGCCTCGAAAAGTTCAGGGCAGGTCCTCATGCACGGACCCCTCAGCACACAGGACACTCCGAAAAATGGAAGGCACCTTGTCATGTGACTAGCTGGGTCTCGCTTGCACACCAGCCCACACAAAATATTTTGGTGCGTAATTTGAACTTGTCTTGACAACTCCTCGCAACTTCACTAACCAGCAGACAACACACCGCCGGACAAGATGAAGTTCCTCAAGGTCGGCCGAGTCGCCATCATCACCCGCGGCAGATACGCCGGAAAGAAGGTACGACGCGCTCGACAGATTTCATACTGCTGTTCCATGGCATTTCCCGAGTTCTGCAGCATCCGAGCAAGATAGCGTTGAGGGAAGGGATTGAAACGAAGAGGTCATTGGTGTTTTATATGACAAGACACGGAGCGCAGAACTCGCAGGAATGCTATGATGGGAACGATTCTTGCCGTCGTTTTCTTCAAGGAAACATTTCGCTGACTCGATATGCTTCAAATAGGTTGTCATCATCCAGCCCGTTGACAACGGCAACAAGCCTCACCCTTTCGGCCACGCCCTGGTTGCCGGCATTGAGCGATACCCCTCCAAGATCACCCGCCGCATGTCCAAGACCCGCCAGGAGAAGCGAAACAAGATCAAGCCTTTCATCAAGGTCATCAACTACAACCACTTGATGCCCACTCGCTACACCCTGGAGCTCGAGGGCCTCAAGGGCGCCGTCTCTAACGACACCTTCAAGGAGGTTTCCCAGCGCGAGGATGCCAAGAAGACTGTCAAGAAGGTGCTCGAGGAGCGATACACCAGCGGCAAGAACCGATGGTTCTTCACCCCTCTCAGTATGTTATACCATCGCTGCGCCATACCACCCGAGCAGAGCTGCATCAAAACCCGCCTAGTGCTCTTGACATGCATTTGAATTAGAAGCGTTGCTAACCACCCACCACAGAGTTTTAAAAAAGGAATCGTTTCTCCATCACGGTTAGGGAGTTGGCGGGATGTACAGAGCATCGATGGCATTAAGGAACGCCGGTTTTTATGGGCTCAATATGAAGTTTCTTAAATCACAACCAGATCTCTACTTGCCGCGTGATTGTAGCGTCAATATACAACGCGGATCGGACGGACGTGTTGTCCCGACCGAAGGATACCACTGGCGGAGTTCAATGAATTGGTGCCATCAATGAGGTGTTGAATAGACCTTGAGGACTTTTCTTGACGGTTGAATGTCTACGAGGTTTACGAAATCCATAACATGAATCAAAATTTACCGTCAAAACGTACATTACGCGCACAAACTAAACCCGGTGAAACGAAAGAGAGGGAAAATAGGTCAATGAACTTTTGTTATGGTAGGTTTTTCTTAACCGTTTCGTTTCTACATGTCTATGGCCAAACGCCGTCTAGAGTTACACATCAATTAGACCTTTCGTGATGCGGTTCATGCATAGGACCGCTACCTCGCGCTCTGCGCCCAGCTCTATGGCTTTACACTTCATAAGACCTCCCTTCCCCAATCAAACAGAATATATCAAAAAGTCTCCAATCCACAGAAAAGTGAGCCAAGTCAATCCGACTGTGGACACATTCAGACCAAGTTCAACAACTTGGTTGGGCGTAATACATAAGGAAATAACGGATATAGAAAAGAGGTTCCTTAGATCGCCGTTCGCCCCGTGAAGTAAACGTCAGGGTCTTGTTTCCCATTGGCACCATATAATACAGAGCTTTAGACGTGCTGGGCATCGTTGATGCCGAAACGGTTGGACACCTCATTGGCCAGTCTAGTGGGATCAACCTCTGAGGAGTAACCAGGAGCAAGGCCACCAAAGAAGGTGAAGATGAGGAAAGCGGTGGCGATGATAATGGTGACCTTGCGGAGAATGGGCTTGCGAGCACCAAACTCAGCCCACTGTCGGTTGGCATCAGCAATGTGGCCCTTGATCTGCTCGTAGCCGAGCTTATAGTAGACCATGCCACCAAGAGCAATGGAGTAGCCAAAGAATTGGAGACCAGTAACCTGGGTGCCCCAGATCATCATAGAAGCAATGACCAGGAGAATATCCTTGAGAACACCGCAGAGCGTGAGGACGACAGCAGAAGTCTTGCCAATCTGAGAGTCAAGTTAGTATGAAGTGGCGTGGGAATTGCCGAGGGAAACATACCAGGAAGACGACGGAGACATTGAGCATAAAAGCGCAGAGACCGTTCAGGAAGAAAGTGAACAGACCAACGTGGTAAACCTCAGCCATCGAGCACCTGGGGATCTCCCAAATAAGAGCAACCACACCGTTCATGACAGCGCAGATGGGAGCAAAATAGTACAGAGAGACGAGAGGGTCCATCTTGTAGTCAGCTGAGCTCAGCAGGCGCTGGACCATGGTAAGTCGCAGAGCCTCGAAAATGATACCGCCCATCTGGAAGAGCACACCAACAGTGACGAAGTGGATTTCGCCCATGGAAGCAATGATGACACCGACAACAATGGCGGAGACATTGAGGAACTGCTTGAGGTTGGGAGCAGAAACACCCAGAATCCAGCCAGAGATGAGAACGGCGACGGGCGTGGTAGCCTTGAGCATCTGAATGAAAGCAACAGAAAGGTAGAGATATGTCAAATTTCCGCAGATCAAACTCAAGCTGAAGAAGATACCGATGGGAACAACGGCACGGATGTAAACGCGAGCTGTCATCTTAACCGTCTTGCGGCCGTCAAGGTAAGGAGTCCATCGGGCCATAATCTGAGTGACGACTGTCGAGAAGGTCAAGTGGTAGGTCGTTAGAATGACGGGGTAGCCTGGGAGTTGACTTGTCAGCAAAGGAGCAGATACATCCCAATAATGTTGACAACGTACGGAAGTTGAGGGTATCAAGGAGCCATTTGTTGAACAGGATGACGGATGATGAAAAACCAATCCATGCACTGCACAATGTGGTTAGCAAAGGTTCTGGCGCATCGTAAAGTCAATTCGTGGGATAGTCGAGAAAACTACTGACATAACATAGAAAGTAGGGTGAATTGAAGCGCGAGCAGACTGTGACTTCTCGAGACCGGGGTTAACCGTTGGAAGAACAGGAGTGGTCGCACGAGGCGTCTCGCCTGAGACGCGGATCTTTTCGTCAGCCGACATTATGATTAATTTGGTTGTTGGTGATGTAAAGGATGCGATTGAAGATGGTTGAGGCTGTCGGCGAGAAAAGTCGTGGTTGTAGATAAGAGACCCCTTGAAGACAGATTTTAGGGGGGACGCGCAAACGAGCGGACGGACAGCCGAGTCCTGTAATGGAATAGAATCGGAAAAGGCGAGGGGTGCTTGATATGCAATTTGGCGGGGCCTAGGAGAGACAAGGTCTCAAAGAAGAGAAAAAAGGCGAAAAAACGTTGAGCTCCTTGGACTTTGGTTCAAGGTGGCTTGGTTTCGCAAGGGATAGGGTAAAGAGAAAGACTGAAGAAACAAGGCAGCAAGACAAGAAGTCGTCTCTGGCACAAGAAGAAGAAAGAGGGAGGAAATGAAAAAAGGAATGAGAGGGATGGCTTGGGATGAAGAAGGGTACTTCAGTTGGTAAAAGGGGAATAGGCAATGTTGACTAGATCTCCAAATCTCATCCAGGGGGTGTGGTGTGGGCTATTATTGTTATTTTGGTTGGAGGCAAGGCAAGCTAGGAATCAGTCAAGGGTGAGGCGCGGCAATCAGAAAAATGTTATGGAAGGGTTTTCCCCTCTGAAATTAGCATTTTGATGCATACTAGTGGAGGAGCCACAAAGCTCAGCACGGGTGGCCGACCCTGCAGTGACTGACTGACTAGCACTAAGCCTTCAGCCAGTTGAACACGAACAAAGTGGATGACGGAATGAGACAATTCTCATGCTCAGGTACTGGTACGCCCAGCCGTGTGGCACCCGAAGCCTGCAAAAGCTGATTTGACGCGTGTACAGGGGCAACTGCTGTAGGGATGCAAGGTACTGTGTACAGATACTGTAACTGCAACAGGAACTGGCTGATGTGGTTCTATTCAATGGCATCCGCTAGTTACGGCCGAGCCAAGCCTGGCGAATCATCCCGCCCACGTTGGAAGATCGCCCTCCAATTGTCGTTGCCAGATAAGCTGAGGGGTCTTTTTGCACTGTGCGCTTACTGCATTTCGATGTGAATCTGGACTTTGCGATGATGGTGAAAGTTCAAGGGAGGAATGTTTGTGGCTGAATGGCTCAATTCAAGATACTATTGGATGTAGGTACCTATCAACCAGCGACAGAAGGAACAAATGCATGCTAGAATAGTTAAGCCATTCAATCAGCACTGTTCCTTTAATAGCTGTCAGTTTCTTGAAGAGAATGCCTATCTTCGAGAACTTGGTGTCGACTTGGTATCTATCCTCAGGTGTCTCCAACTGTCAACTGTCAACGATGGAGACCTTCACACCCCGCCCCCCGTTGGGCGAACCTCCAACTGCCGGAACCATCTCGAATTTGGACATTTTCGTCTAAATACAGTCAGGAAAGACCTAGATCCTGTCTAGTAAAGGAAACAAACCCAAGAACAAGTAAAGTGTGGTTCGCATAATACATGAGTTCTGTAAAGTTCACAAGCTATTCTCTTGAGGCAATTAATTCGGTCTATCGATTCCTCGGACTGCGAAGCTTCATTCTTGCATTCCCATGACATTGACGTTCTGGCCCTCACTTACGCGGTCTATATTCGTATAATACTCCTCAACCAGAAACATGCGTCACTCTAATCTCGTCTCGGTTTGCGCCTTGGCCATGAGCGGCAGATATTCAACACACAGCATTCTTTCTTCCTTCAGCGGCACGGAATGATTGAGCTTATAACCTAGGTAAGTTATAACTACATACAGCCAGAACAGCTTCGGCAACCCACCTTGAATTATGGTCTTCGTTATGCTCCTTCAACTTCCTTTAGCACTATAGCTGCTGGTTAAACAGACTGTGTGGCGCGTTAAAATCCTAATCTTCACTTAAGAAAGCTTACCGTGGCCTGAAGTAACCATCATAGTTTGCTTTGTCATGTCTCCAACAAGTTAATCGGTAGATCCAGCTTGGCATAAAAACGTAACCAGAATCTCAACACCAGTTCATCCACATATCTGCAGATCCAGCCGAGACGGCTCAGAGGTCCATCATCTTGGGCCGTTTCTTCAAGGCCCAGTTTGCCGAACTTGGCTTTCACTTAAGCATTGTTAGGGGGCCAAGGACCCATTTTGATCGTGTCAGAAAGCCACAGTATTATGTAGAGAACATACGGAGACAGATACAGTGAGATATCAAACCGAGCTGAGGAAATGTACCAATCCTTGGAAACCCAGAAGGGGTCCCTGTAACCATGTTGAGCCACGACTCGCCGTGCATTGTTCAAAGCTGGCTCATGGTGGATACCAACTCTAGAGTTCCCATTACTAAAAACATTA
>NC_030989.1:884009-915157 GCF_000149955.1 Fusarium oxysporum f. sp. lycopersici 4287 | reverse complement strand
GAGGCGAGCCTTGCGTTGCAAGCCTCGCACGGTTGGCTCTTGATAAAACTACATAGTAGCGCCAAAACGATCCTGATGGCTGGTTGATCTGCTTCCTGTTTCAGAGTCCATACAATGCTGTCAGAGGCTATCAAACAGCCGTGCCTGGTGGAGACACTTCACAAACCGCCAGTTGATCCTTTGCTATATCTGGGCCCAGTGACGTTTCTTAACCGAAGGTTACGAAGCCTTCTGCGTGGCCTTCCAGCCCTTCATCTCGTTGCTCCAGCATGTTGACCATAATAGTTTCAAGGTCGGTTTACATGAGCCGATATTGTGGAAACAATAGTCGCGATCATCGCTCGACCAACGGAGGTAAGGGCCAAAAAAAGAAGGGAGACGCGAAAGCTTGTTACATGCATGTAACAACTAGTGTGAACCAACTATAGGCATAATTCTTGAACGGTTGACCGCTTCGTGTTAGTAACATTGTTTTGCTACAGACTTCATCTAAGAGATTCGATCATAGAAATTGCTTGGACAATCATTGGACATCCCGTATCTTATCATGATAAAGCTGAATTCATGCTGCACTGTACAGGTACATCGCTGCTTTAGAATCCCCCACTCACCCGTCTTGCAAACTACCCCTGACATTACATATTTTCATGTGTGCTTCTCAGGCTGACCGTCAGCAACAGCCAGTGACATTTTCCTGGCAGTTGTTTGCAAGGAATTGCGAAGAACTCGGATTGCACGAAATACGTGTTATTCTGGAACACGAGCTTGTTTGCCACGTCTAACGAGCTTCAGCCCAGATCTCAGACAAGAATGATACACATACATACAGTTACTCCAACCCGGATATAAGCATCGAGTTGTGGCTTCGTTTTTAATTTGGTGATGGTCAGAAGAGAAATTGAGATCAAGTCTTGAGCGTGCTTTGGATTGGCCAGTGGCATAGAGTGACTAGGAGTGTGCTCAATTGTCCAGTCAAAGACGCTCTTGACGGTGATTATCTTATCTACCATGGAGCCTTGAATTACATCTCATCTTAGGAAATTACAGCAAAAGACTCTGTGGACCTGCTTTGTACAGTACCAACAGACTATCGAATTCATCGCGTGGGATCTTTGAATGCCGTTGGCCATCATTTTCCGAAGTTCTAACAAACCGCAGCAATAAAGTTGGCAATGCGTTGATTATTCTGGGAACGCAGGTTTCAAATATATCAAACCAAGGTATCGGATTAATGCAAGATCAGCCTCATGGTACTCGGAGCGCTCCTCTGATATTGGAGTTGACGGAATCTTGGCGGAGTCGAGAGGACGGGAGCCACCCCGACAGTTGCTAAGAGGCTAATTGTCCCCATTCATGGCACAGTGTCCGTTACACATAGGTCGAATAGCGTATCGATTAAGATTTCATGCAATATCAATATTGCGACTACTGTAGCCAGTTGTCATATTCGTATTCTACTGTCGAAGGCGATCTTGGCAACTGTCCAGGGCGGGCTGGTCGTCGAAGGACCCTTATAGACAGTGGAGGCTATCTTTCAGTTCCTCGCTTGGGCGACAAGGTTGATCTGTCAATGTGCCTGGCAGTGAGATTGCCTTTCACAACAGATCCTCTCTAATCTAGGTAGCTACACTACAAAGTAACCGCTGCAAAACTGACGTTTTTATGCAGGTCCGGTGTAAGCACATCCATGACCCAAGCTGGATTGAAAATAATCTCCTTTACTGAGAGTCCCTGTCTTTATCATGACTCTGACCCTGATTGTGCTACCAACAACCAGAGAAATATATCACATAGATCATCCAATCCCATGTTAGAACCAGACCACCCACACCCACCATCTATCAGGGGCCCGTGGGTGGGGCCCCAACTAAGGGAGGCTAGGAGGGTCGAGGGGACCCAAAATAATTTTAGCCCCGCCATCCATCCGTTACCGCCTCCTTTTCTGCCAGACTCCTGAAGCCACCTCACTTTCTGCAATCGCGGTCAATATCTACAGCAACCACGAGACTTTGATCTTCTCGCTGTCTTCTTGTTGTTCTGTACAACTTCTTCTCCCCCCGTCGCTCCATTGTTGTCGGCGTCTGCATATTTCTGTGCCTTTTGCGGTCTTCTATCCATCCTCTTCAGCTTCATCTAATACCCCCACCATGGCCGACGTGTGAGTTGCTTAACGTCTCTGTATACTAGAAAGCACTGTTTGTTCATGCAAAAAGAAGTCTTGCTGACATTTATCATCTTTGCAGTAACGTTGATGTCCTCGTTATTGGCATGGGACCTACTGGTCTCGGTGCTGCCAAGCGTCTCAACCACATTGTATGCGCTCACCGCCACCTTCACCTTGAGGCCGAGAATTGCAGCTGACGATGTTAACAGAACGGTCCTTCATGGCTGATTGTCGATTCCTCTGACAAGGCTGGTGGTCTTGCTGGCACTGACACCACCCCCGAGGGTTTCGTAAGTCGTCGTCTTCCAATCTCGACAAATATATACCTAACCATGCAATTGTTCTAGCTGTACGACGTTGGTGGCCACGTTATCTTCTCCCACTACAAGTACTTCGACGACTGCATCGACGAGGCCCTCCCCAAGGACGATGACTGGTACACTCACCAGCGAATCTCCTACGTTCGCTACAAGGGCCTTTGGGTTCCTTACCCCTTCCAGAACAATATTTCCATGCTTCCCAAGGAGGACCAGGTCAGCTGTATCGAGGGCATCATCGATTCTGCTCTTGAGTGCCGTGTCGCCAACACCAAGCCCAAGGACTTCGATGAGTGGATTGTCCGTATGATGGGTGAGGGTATTGCCAACATTTTCATGCGACCTTACAACTACAAGGTCTGGGCCGTCCCTACCACCAAGGTACGACCACAGTTTCGGTATAATACGGTGAAGGTGGTGTACTAATAGTCCAATAGATGCAATGCCAGTGGCTCGGTGAGCGTGTCGCTGCCCCCGATGCTAAGCTCGTTACCAAGAACGTTATCCTCAACAAGGTCGCTGGTAACTGGGGCCCCAACGCTACTTTCCGATTCCCCGCCCGTGATGGTACCGGTGGCATCTGGATTGCCGTCGCTGAGACCATTCCCAAGGAGAAGAAGCGATTCGGCAAGCAGGGTGAGGTCACCAAGATTGACGCCGAGAAGAAGATTGCCTACTTCGCCGATGGCAGCACCATCGGTTATAACAAGCTCATCAACACCATGGCCGTCGACCACCTCGCCGAGAAGCTCGGCAACCAGGAGCTTGTCAGCCTCACCAAGCAGCTTTACTACTCCACTACCCACGTTATTGGTGTCGGTATCCGAGGTGAGCGCCCTGAGCGCATCGGTGACAAGTGCTGGTTGTATTTCCCCGAGGATAACTGTCCCTTCTACCGTGCCACTATCTTCTCCAAACTACTCCCCCTACAACCAGCCTCAGAAAGATACCAAGCTCCCCACCCTTTACCTCGCCAATGGTGAGAAACCTGCGTCTTCCGAGGCTAAGGAGGGACCCTACTGGTCTATCATGCTGGAGGTTTCCCAGTCTACCATGAAGCCTGTCGATGTCGAGAACCTCCTCAAGGATAGCATCCAGGGTCTCATCAACACCGAGATGATCAAGCCTGAGGACGAGATTGTCTCTACTTACCACCGTGCTTTCGACCATGGTTACCCCACCCCCACCCTTGAGCGCGAGGGCGTCCTCAAGCAGGTTCTCCCCAAGCTCGAGGCTATGGACATTCTCTCCCGTGGTCGATTCGGCAGCTGGCGATACGAGGTCGGTAACCAGGACCACTCCTTCATGCTTGGTGTTGAGGCCGTCGATGCCATCCACAGCGGTGCCGTCGAGCTGACCCTCAACTACCCTGACTTTGTCAACTCCCGCCAGAACACTGAGCGACGCCTCACTCAGAACTTCATTGTGGCTCCTCCTCAGACCAACGGCACCAAGGATATTCCAAGCCACTCCAAGGCCCAGTAAATTCACAGCCAATGGAATGGAGTTGGAAATGGAGTTGAAGGTATAGCGTGAGCAATTTATGATTGGGCACGTTGTTTGATATCTCAAGAGACATGTGTACAAGAAAACTTTGTGGAGAGCGAGTTAGCGCCTCGAGAAACGATGAGTCCGAATTTAGGATTGATGACGAGACATAGGCCGCTGCTGGTGAAGATTCCCAGTTAGCTAGACGGATGGATATAGGATTCCGCTTGACAAGGCGGGGCATGATATAGATAGATCTGGGATTTTTGCTCTAGGGTTAGACAAATGAACGGATTATCCTATACAGATACATAATAGTATACAACATACAATAGAACTTAGAGCATGTTCATGTTTCCATCGTTGAAGCCATTCTAGCGTTTCTGGGGCGTTTATATCGTTTCGTGGATGAATTTTGGTGTTTTAGCTCTTCTTCATCAGAACTGTTGTCTCAGTGATTGGTTCCTGGATGCTTGATGTTTCAGTGACATATAATATCCCCTGCCACTTACATCATGGTCTACGTACGTTGTGCAATTTAGGGGTAGATGTGAGAATGTAATTGAGATATCTCATTTTTGTTGCCCACGATGATGAAATTATACGGAAGAAAAGCCTATTGCTTTCAGCTTCACATCCCTTGAAGGGAATGCGTGCCCAAAGCTACCCTACCAACAGATCAGTTCAATAAACAAGCGCTTGCTTGGTTGTGCTGCCCCATAAACGGCGCCACAAGGGTCCATTGCGCATGAGCCGAAATTTGTGAAGCCCACACAACTTCTTGACTTTAACAATGAGATTCTGATACAGCAGGCCATGAGTGAAGTTGTGGATGCGCCATAACAGAACATTGAAATTTCCCCTTGACAGCACGAGACTGGAGAAAATTTTCTAGTTCGTTGTAAACTTTGGCCAAAACAGAAGGGATGGGCAAAAAGAGGCACCCGGAGATAACATATTCTTAGCTTGAGTTGTTATGGCTGCCCAAAGCGGGAATAGTGGCGCTAGAAATGCTGTAGAGTTTCGGCTGAAACAAGAAAGTCAATGGGATCATGGTTACTGAGATGGTGAGGGTAAGTGAGATGAGGTTCACGAGGACAGTGGTAAGAGAGCACAGTTGTTTCTGCATGATGTTTTGAAACGGGGTCAAGTCAGCACACTCAGGCAAGACTGCTGGATGATGCAATGGAAGCTGAATATGCAGGGTGAGAGGAGATATGTATGACTACCCTGAATTGAATCACAACGTGTTCTGCTTGACACTTGATGCGTCCACTTTCTTCACCCAGAGGCAGTCATTACCACCAATACCAATCACCATGGGTACGAGGCCCAACTGTCAAACCGGATGATATCCTTGCTGTTCCGTCATCCACCACTAATTCAAGACGGGACCAGCTCGTGAACAAGACTTGGACCCTGTCTGTATCTTTTGGCGCACACACACAAAAACATGGGTAATTCTCACCAATTAGACCTGGACTACTCGATGGAGAATATGGTTGACTCGCCAAGATATGTCCAGTTCAAGTATCGATCAAATAAAGACTGTCTCTGCTTGGGCTGGAAAATAACTGAGTTGCAAACCCAAGGGCTCTGCTAATCTAAACAAATAACCCAGCACCCCTACGTAGGTACGGTAATACGGAGTACGTAGTTGTCTCTCACTTGGGGGAAAGCCTGGGGAGGGGCGGGAATCCACCTCAACCTTGAAAGTCCACTCAACCCAAATCTAAACCAACTTGAACCTAATCCAACTCCAGCCCACCCTGTCTGTTCTGTGCTCGGCGGTCACGGTACGGTACAGTAACCACCACACACTAACACAAGTTGTCCTGCATTTGACTTCACCATTTCTTCACTCAAGTGTTGCAGGATCAACGGACTCTTCCTCCTTATCCCAGACTCCCTACCACAACCTCGCCCACTCCGATCTGTCGTATGCCTTTTAATAGCGAGCCTCCACCGTCATAGACATCATATCACTTTCGACAGTCTTGAAATTACCCACACACTGTCCCGGAAGAGTTCCACCAAACACTCGGCCTACCAAACGTAGATCCTACATACAATATCCCATATCCTTCCTGTCGTTGCTTTATTTATGCACGCCGAATCTTGCCGCGCCCGACTCTCTTTTCCATTTGTCATCCTCCGACACTGAATTCAGTCATTGCTCTGCGCCATCAACGTTGAAACCACGGCCGATATATCTCCGATGATGGGCGCTCCATTTGCATGTGCCTAAGACTTTAATTGAACTGAACACTGACGATCGCTTCTCGTGGTCTTTCTGACCTGCTACCGACACCGATTGTGATATCCACGAGGCGCGCCGTCGTTCGCGCTCCATCATGGACGGTGCTTCTCTCGTTACCGACGACCTTCTTGATCCCCCGCCTCGAATATACGAGCGACTTCGTCAGATAGCTGGTTATACATGGGATGAAAGCCAGCTACCTTTCCATTCTTCATACGACTTCTGGTAAATTCTCCGCTATACTCTGCGAACCTTCATCATCAGCCCTTGCACTATAGCTGGTTTCCACCATGTTCATCTCATTCTCTGACCACTTCTAGGCATGTAATCGGCACGCGGTGGGTGTCGTCGGTACCTTCGCCTTCGAGCTCTCACAATGCCTCAAGCCCAGGATCCGCCCTGAGGCTACATTCCGGCCGCCCATCGCCGTCAGAACCTTACGCCCAAATATCGAATATCGACGGGTACGATACTCAAGCAATAACACCCCCAGCCTCATCGTCCTCCAATATACCAAGCGATGCCGCGTATATCGAAGAACCAGTCGTTGCTCGGTTATCATATCACGCCCTGCGAGAGGAGCGGGCTTTTCACATAGCTAAAAGCTTAATTGCCACTTCAGATCCGACAGGGGAGCACATTGTTAAACCTATCGATTTGATCAGGCTACAACCCCTTCCTGGCGATCGGGCACAGGTTGTTGTTTCTATATACCAGCATCCTGGACCCAATTATCTACTCGAAGTGCTGGACATGGGACCGGCTTTTTACAGAGCTCGCATACAAGGAGAGACATTCACCTCATTACGGAAGAACGAACCCGAACTGCACCCGCCAATTTCTCTACAATATTTTCTAGATTTTGCTATAGGTGCGACCCAATGTCTGGAGCTTCTTCACCACAACCTTGGCATGATCCATGGCGAAATTCGAGGCGATGCGTTTCACTTCAATATCGAAACTGGGCAGGTCAAAGTTATGTCTTTTGGGTCTGGAATTCGCTCGTTCGAACACGGCCTGACGAGCACGGGATGGTCAACGCTTTCCAAAGAACTCGGAGCACAGAACAAGCTCTTATATATAAGCCCTGAACAGACAGGACGAATGCCTGCTGAGCCAGATAGTCGGACCGACATTTACTCTTTGGGCGTTTTATTCTGGACCCTGCTGACTCAGAGACCAGTTTTCGAAGGCGATAGCCCCCTCGACATCGTACAGGGTGTTCTTGGTCGGAGGATACCGAACGTCTCTACAGTGAGGCTTGATATTCCTGACGTGGTTGGAAGGATCATACAAAGATGCACGGCTAGGAATGTCCAAGACCGTTATCACTCGGCGAGCGGGCTTCGCCATGATTTGGTCAAGGTCCAGGAGTTTCTCGGTGACGGAGATTGGTTGGCACTTAAGGAGTGGAGGATTGGAACCAAAGACGTATCATCATTCTTCATGCTTCCAGCAATCATGATCGGCCGCCAGCATGAGCAAGCAGAATTAAACAAGGTCATTGATCGCGTCGCAAAAAGCCATGCCATGAACTTGAAGGGAAACACGAACCGGTTCTCTGACGGTTCAACCTTGTCAAACGATATGGCCGCTTTTGACGACATTTCTAGCGAGGGAGCGAGCTCTGTGGATGGCACGAACTATCGCAGCGGTTCCTTTACCCACACTGCTTCTTCTGACCCTAAGCTACCAAAGACCAACTTCAACCCCTTATTTTCGGATACCCAGACGGTGTCTGGCGATACAATTTCATCTTCGCCATCAGGGACCCTTCCGAGAATTGCCAGGCCATGGGAAAGACACCAGTCAATTTCAATTGAGACACGCAGTCTTGTCGATAGCTCAGGACCCGATTCCCAAAATCGCCACAGCGTCGTAGAGTCGACAGCATCCAGCCTGTCAAGACAGCTGGGCTCGGCCAAGTTTAGACGGCGCGACCATTGTGAGGTTGTCACAATCGAGGGTGCAGGAGGTCTTGGAAAGAGCTGTCTTGTTCAAAGCGTTCTGGCGGATGCCAGGCGGCGGGGATACTGTGCCACTGCGAAATTTGACACCGCAAGGAGAACAGCATTTGGACCTCTGCTTAAGCTGCTTTCGTCCCTGTTCAAGCAAGTCTGGGGTGAGAGGAACACGGAGACCCCTTTTCATCAGGGCCTTAAGCAGTTCGTTCGCCCCGTCTGGCCAATGCTGCACCGTCTCTTGGGCCTCCCGGAGTTTCTTCTCGGCCCCCCAGAAGCATCAATTGGCCGTTCGATCTCATCGTCTCTACAATTCGCCTCCATCAGAGGAAATGGAAAGTCTGGGTTAAAACGACGGGGGTCATCTCCTGGAAGTTCACCCAAGCCAGTTGCCAGGAACCCCAGCGTTGCTTCACAATCATCTTCAGACTTTCTTCGTACGGGTACATCCACCAAGACAATGCGGTTGATGAACATATTCCTAGATGTACTTCGCGTGTTCACTGCACACAAGTTCATCTGCTTCTGCTTGGATGATCTTCACTTTGCCGACGATGAATCAATGGAGCTCATATCCCAAATCATCGCTTCGAGGATGAAAATGGTCATCATCATGACCTACCGAACGGAAGAAATCACATGGGATAAAATCCAAAGCATGATTCATCTCCCTGAAGGCGAAGGTATGTACTAATAGATGCTCTAGTCCTATGAATGACGACTGATTGCTACCAGCAGAGTATCCTCGTTCGGGCGGTCCTTTGGTCACGCGTATAACATTGTCACCCCTGACCGAAGACGATATAGTTCAATACGTCTCGACAACACTTTGCCGACCAAAGGAAGAAGTTTTGCCTCTCGCTTTGGTGTTGCAATCCAAGACGGCTGGCAATCCATTCTACATGCGAGAGATGCTGAGTGCTTGCCACCGGAAGAAGTGTATCTGGTACGATTACAGAGACAGCCAGTGGCACTATGACCTTGACAGGCTTTTTGAGCAATTCCAAGGGGAAAAGGATTACGACATACTTGATACAGGCTTCATAACACACCGACTGTCAGAGCTCCCTGCAGCAGCACGGACTCTTCTCGCTTGGGCTGCCCTTATCGGCAACTCATTCTCTTTTGAACTCATCTGTCATTTGATGGGGGGTGAGTTTGATTACCATGAGGATGATAAGGGGTCATGTTGTGCGACGTTTACACACAAAACCTATTCGCAAGGAGAGGCAATTGCTGGTCTTCAAGCAGCCATACAGGCCTACATCATTGTGCCTAGTGAGACCGATGATCGATTTCGATTTGCCCATGACCGATACATTCATGCTTCGGCAGACCTGCAGGAATGCAATTCTCGGAAGATGCATTTCATTATTGCCCAGACACTTCAAAAATACTATGGCGGCGAAAACCAACAGCTGGACAACACAGCCTCGCATATTTGTGCAGCGGTTGACATCATCAAGAGACGAATTTCAAATCGTTACCAATATCGCAAACTGTTGACGAGCTGCGCCCAAGCCGCCGCAGAGAGCGGTGCGAAGCCCACAGCCGCAAAATATTACAATACTGCTCTTACTCTCCTCCAGGACGATCCCTGGACAGACGGCAAAGAAGATGTATCTTACGACGAAACAATGCAGCTCTACCTCAGAGCAGCAGAGTGTTATCTTTACATGGGTCAGTATACCGCAGCGAACGAGATTCTCAACACTATTTTCAAGAATGGGAAATCACCATTCGACAAAGCACCAGCATACGTCTTACAGTCAAGAATATACGCCCAGAGTGGTGATTCCGCTTCTGCTCTAGTTTCACTCAAAGACTGCCTGGTCGGCCTTGGGGTCACTGTCGATGATGAGCCAAGCTTCCAAAAGTGCGACGAGAAGTTCGAGCGCCTGTCAATCCAAATTCAAACGATGGGACGTGGCGAACTTCTCAACTATAAGCAAGCAGAGGATCCTAGTGTCGCACCTGTCGGAGCCGTGCTGGCCGAAACCATTAGCGCTGCTTGGTGGAGCGACGGCTTACGGTACTATCATCTCACTCTCATGATGGTCGAGATGCACCTCGAAAGGGGCGCGTATCCACAGTCTGGAATGGCATTCCTCTATCTCGCGATGATCGCATTGTCCCGGTTCAATATGACACAATTTGCGGTGGAGCTAGGCAATACATCCCAATAGCTGCTCTACCAATCTCGAGACCCTCTCTCTTTCTCTCCTACATCTGCAGTCTCTCTGCAGACTTGAGAAACAATGCCTAACCATGTTGTCCTGGCGTCAGGTGCCGTAGTCGCCGTTTCGGTCGCTATCGCCACCACTATTGCCATTCTCGAGTCGCCAGAAGTGCGACGATACGCCGACGATGTTCGCCGGAGGATAGCTTTCGCCCTCCACTCTATGGGCGAAGGCATCGAACCTCCCAACTGGTATGCTGATTCTAGAGGAGGTTCAATACTCATTGCCGTCAGGCAGCTCTGCCGGGCTCTTCAGGGCAAGACTCGCACTAGCAACGCCTTGGAAGTCATGAACGACGAGACACATAACGCGGAGAACTATAAGAAATGGCTGATCAGCTGTAGCCGTAAGAGCAACCGCTCTGTCACCTTCTATGAGAGCTTCGAGATCATACCCCTATTCCTTTACGGACATTATGAGCGTGCCGTGGAAATTGGAAGTCACGCCGTTGATCAGCTTAGTATGCTATGGTCAGCGCACAACAGTAGGTTGATACTGTTGTTCCACGGCCTCGCTCGTGCTGGATACCTGCTACAAAAGCTTCAACTTCCCTGCTCTCCAACTGAAGACTTCTCCTCGCAGGCCGAAGAGGTCATAAAGGAACTGCGCCGCTATGTGAAGATGATGGATGAGTGGTGCACTGTTTCTGACATTAATTACCTAAGTTGGATAAAGTTTCTGCAAGCACAGATTGAGGAATTGTCCCTGAACCATGGAAATGCCATTCAGCACTATGAGCAAGCATTGGATCATGCAGCTGAGCATAATTCCGTTTTTGATGAAGCTCTTGGCAATTATCTTATGGCTGGTATGTTCATCCGACGAAGTGCGCGTCGGTCAGCTCGAGCAGCGCTTCTTGAAGCAGTTGGCTTATTCCGGCAGATGGGGGCTCTCGGTGTTTCAAAAGCCATCGAGGAGGAACACAGCCTGTTACTACATGGTCCTACAAGAAACTACCGTACTTGCGATACCGGTGTTCAAACCGACTTTGTCGCTGATGCCACCTCAGTTCAATACAGGACTGGAGACGCAGAGGACGGTGGAGATCTTGCACGCATCCCTTCCAACACGATGAACATGGCCGACCTCAACAAGGGCGAGCGCATAGGGGCATGGCGAGGCTCAATGAACATTCAGGCCGAGCCCGGGGCGGGACTGCCTGCTCTCGATATGATCGATCTGCACGCCATTCTTGTCTCGTCGCAGGTCATCTCCTCTATGCTGCAAGTCGACGAGCTTTTGAAGACTATGTGCGACGTCATCTTACAGACTTGTGGTGGCTCAGCTACGCTGGCTGCCATTGTTGTCCAAGAGAACGACATGGATACTTGGTGTGTAGCAGCAAGTGGTGATCCTGAGAGAGGAGCTTCCGCCCATATACCAGGTATCCCTATATCAGGAACCTCACTTATTGCAGAGAATGTTGTTCTCTACTCTACCCGCTTCCTTGAGTCAGTCTTTGTCCCTGACTTGATATCTGACGAGAGATTCGGCAATGTCAACGAATCCTGGCTTCAGAGAAACCCCGTTGGCAAGAGTATTATTGCGATTCCGATCTGTCATGGCAACAAGCCTCTCCTTGGCGTGCTCTATCTGGAGGGTGAACCGGGCGCATTCACAGATCGCAACGTCACGGTCCTGCAGCTTCTTGTCAACCAGATTGGCATCAGCTACTCGAACGCCCTTGCGATGAAGAATGTCGAGAAAATATCTGCAGAAAACCGTTCTATGGTAGCCGTTCAGAAGCGCGCACTTGCCAAGGCCCTTGAAGCAGAGACAAAGGCCAAGAACGCGGAAGCGGAAGCTAAGCGAAATGTCAAGCTGGCAGAGGAAGCGGCGAAGGCTAAATCCATCTTCTTGGCCAATGTCTCCCACGAACTTCGCACTCCTCTCAATGGCGTAATCGGCAACTCGGAGCTTCTTCGCGACAGTGATCTGAATAAGGATCAGCTCGAGATGGCCGATTCGATTCGAGTCTCCGCTGATCTGCTATTGACGGTAATCAATGACATCTTGGACTTCTCCAAGATGGAGGCAGACAAGATGAAGTTATACATTATTGCCTTCAACCCCGAAGACATGGTCCGCGAAGTCGTTCGGGCAGTCTCATATAGCAATCGTGAGAAGACGTCCAAGAAGAATGTCAAGATCGTACAAAACATCAACCTACCGCCCATGCTAATATACGGCGACCCTATCCGTCTACACCAGGTTTTGGGCAATCTTATTGGAAACAGTCTGAAGTTCACCGAAGATGGTTCGATCACTATTGGTGCTCGACTGGACAAGGAGACAAAGGAGCACGCCACCCTCACTTTCTGGGTTCGAGATACTGGCATCGGTATTCCTCCTCAGCAGCTAGCAAAACTGTTCCAACCCTTCAGCCAAGCGGATGCTAGCACAGCGAGAAAATACGGTGGAAGCGGTCTCGGTCTCAGCATCTGCAAGTCACTCATTGAGACAATGATGAAGGGCAAGATTCGGCTCGAGAGTGAAGAGAATGTGGGCACAACTGCTTGGTTTACTGTCACGTTTGAGAAGGCCAAGTCTGATGTTGCTGCAGGAGACGCGCAGACCAAAGCTACGCCATCTGTCGACCGATACTACGCAGCAACTTCACCTGTGGAGAGAGCGGAATCGCCAAACCCTTATCTGGACTTGTCTAAGGTGCCCAAGGATGAGATTCGCATCTGTGTTGCCGAGGACAACCCGATCAACCAAAAGATCGCTATACAATACGTGCAGAGATTGGGGTACAAGGGCGTTGTTGCATACGACAATGGCCTCAGGGCTGTGGAAGGGCTCCGGCAAAAGGCCAAAGAGGGCAAACCATATCACGTTGTCTTGATGGACGTCCAGATGCCGGTTCTTGACGGTTATGAGGCGACAAAGCTAATTCGGAAGGACTCTCTCGATGCAGTGCGCACTATTTTGGTCATTGCCATGACGGCTTCTGCTATCCAAGGGGACAGGGAGAAGTGCTTGGCTGCTGGTATGAATGACTATCTCGCCAAGCCAGTTAGATCAGAGATTCTGAAAAAGAAGCTCGACGCATATCTCAGCGTTGAGGTAAGGGAAACCAGTATTACTGGATGGGATCTTCACTAACATGACGCAGCACCCACCGCCAAAACCAGAATCTTCTCCTCCACTGCAACGCGACTCATCATCCACACCTAGCCCCCACACGCAATCCGGAGTCGCTACCCAAAGATCTAACTCATCGCTTGTTCTTCCATCTCCTATGGTCAAACCGAGTGCGGGAACAAAGGGGCTGGCCAACGTGTCTCTTAATCCGATGCAGGAAGAAGCAGTGTTCAACCAACCGGTTGACCAGACGGCTCTACAAGCACAAGACAGCCCTGTCTACAACAGAGAACAAGAGCCATCGCCACTAGCCATACGTGGCAGTTCACCGCACTCAATGAATGCCTCTGGCCTTGGCCGTGTTTCAAGTGATGATCGGTCTATAGACACGGCGTCAATCGCAGACAGCTCAACCTCTCAGTCACAGAAGCGACTGCCTCGAAAGCTTGTCAAAAATCGCCGCAACAGCGAGTCAAACAGCGAGCGACCATCGCTTAGCAACATATCCAACGACAAGTCGCGAGGTGTTCTCAAAAAACCGCAACGGCAGAGCACAACGAATCTTGTTGAAGAGGGCCAGAAAGCGGAGAACAACTCTTACAGTTTTGGAAAGGATTCTAGCAAACGCAGTAGCCTGACCTCGTCTGCCTCATCGTTGAAGGATCGAATCTTTCCTCATTAAGACAATCGAGATACCTTTGCTTGGCAAGGCCTGGCAAGGTCAGGCAAAGCCTCATCAATTGTCCGACGAAACAAGATTCTTACAGGCTCTGAATCCCAACATAACTATCTATGGCACCTGACCTGACCTGTTTCATAGACCTATACTACCAACAAGGCGAAGGGAGCACCAATGGATGATATGAATTTATGCTCGTGTTTAAACATGGTAGGGATTATTGAGGATGACTGGTGGAACGGAACTTGATGTTCATGGATTTGGTGGATTATGCGAGAGAAAGAAAAAGACACTCTACATGGGTGGACGAAAAGAGCTTTCTCCCGCCTCACAACCTTCATGTTATTGGGCATGATCTAAATTTCGTATAATTGTTTTTACTTCAGCGAGGAGCATTCGAGGAGGATGGGGGCTTGTGTTGAGGCGCAGGTGAGCGAGGACATTCTATTCTGGATGGCTAAGGGGGTACATGCTATATGGTAGGCTGTTTGGAGCCTTACAAGATACCTCGTTTTTGCTTTATTCTATTCTTCTCGCGGGAATCATCGATTCAGCATAGAAAGTATGGTCCACTGTTTTGGGACCCGAGCGCCAAAAAGAACAGGAGAACATGCCACAGGTTACAGTAGAGTTGACCTGGCTGGATATGATTTGTGGAAAGGTTTAGCCATTACAATTACAGAACGTTGGTGAGGGAAACTGGACAATGAAATTATAGCTGTCTGAGCCTCTCAGAAACTGGTAATTGATTGACAGATGCACAGTGAATAGTATACAGTGGCCCTTCGGTTTACCTCGAACAAAGTTGCACGCCAGTTCGCCGATGCTTGACACCATAAGGATTGGAGGGTGTACTGTAGTGAATTCGAGTTGAACGAAGCTGAATAATCATAGCCATAAATGGACATGATCGACATGGAGTAAAGGATAAGATGGAGGCGAGGAGCCACATGGGGGGACTCACGCTAGCGGCCGTTGGCGACAAACAACGCATTGGTGTCCGAGATTAACTTAACTTAGATGAGACGAGTCTCCGGCGGCATCCATTCAAGATAGGTCAGACCCTACTGCGTGACTGCATGTTGTCGACGGGATGATAGCCACACATACAACAAGTGGCGAGGGTGTTGGGTGGAGAAGCGGAAAAGGAGTTGACGTGTAAGCTGACCAACCGATCAGTTCTCGATCAATGGCAGATCCCGGCGTGTCTGGTTGGTCAATGATAACCTTGGCTCAAGGATTCGATCTCGCGTAAAGACATGCAGATGCCACTGTGGAGGGGAAGGGGTTCTCAGCTGGCAATGTGCAAGCCCACTGAGAGTTAAGCCAGTTCAGTACCTGATTTAGGTTGCAACAGGAAGAAAAACCAGTCGTGGCAACATTGCGGCCTTTTGTCTCTGCGAACCATGCGGCGCGCAATTTTCCTCAATGTTATTTTCGTCATAGTTCAGTCCGAGCCTTCAAGCTGTTGGTACATGAAGACGAGGTCTCATGATCTAAGTCACTCTCCTTTCTAATAAAAATTTGAAACTCGGAACGACCAGGTATAGCAACTTGGAGGCAAGGGAGCATATGTACCGAGAGTAGTTATGGTCCGTGGACTAACAGATACGCGTCCTTGTTCCTTGATTATTTGTTGCTAGGCCAGCAAGCCAGACTGAAGTCAACATCTAGAAACAGCATCTCGTAATTGGGTGATATCAATAGAGGGAAAGATGATCGACAGAGACAAGGGAGCTCAGACGGGCAAATGAGATCTCTCGCCACGCAATTGAAGTCGGAGTCGTGGAGTCGTGTTGCAAGTTCTGGTACGGAAGCCGGCCTTTTTAGTCAGGGCGGGTAGGTTTTCGTCAAGTCCGGACTACCAAACAGAGAAGGACAATTCCTAGCATCCAGTGCAGCCTCCGGTGTCGATCCCTACACGATGGCTTGCCTTAAATCTTGGGGCTCGTGGGCTCGTGGGTTCTGGCACGACAGACACATGTCAGATGGAACGGGGAGCGCTAGCAGGGGAATCACTTCGCTGATCTTGATCGCCCAAATAATCAAGGGCTTGTGGCACTGTGAGGTTGAGATGTGGGTTATCGAATCATTTACTTATCGACATGACCGGTAGCCTGGTGATCGACCATGGCCATTTCTTGTTTGATGCGGAAATTTTTGCGGTCGGTTCGGTACTTCATACAGGGTAAAGCCTTTTGGCTCTGTAGCCAGGGTACCTAGATACTCTACAGCTAGGCCGCGCCGCAAAGGCCAGTAGTGTAACGGTGCCTGGGTGCAAGTAGCCGGTCACCAGAGAATCTCGGAAGCCAGATACACAGACATTATAGCGGTGGGCTCCCGCAAAACAAAGCCGAGTTTCGTATCCTGATTTAGTTACCCGAGACCGAGTCTGTCAATTATTCGAAGATTGTCAGTATGTGGATGTGATCACAAGTGCAGGCTTTGGGCTTCAGTATTCTCAGTCAACCAACGACATGGGGGTCATTGGATTGTGTTGGGCCAGGCGGAATTGTCTGACACCTCTCCATACCTTAAGTTACCCCTTGACTGGATGGGCAAGGCAGGGCGTTGAGAAGGATGCTCTCACCCTGGAGTTGAGTCCCGTCTAGACCAGACCCGCACATGGATCGGGATAGTTAGATCCAAAAACTACAAGGGTGTCATCGGATTGGGCCGACCACGAGGGTGGGTGGGAAAGTCGCTTAAAGGCTAGCTGCCGATCCATCAGCTCACACGGGCGAACAAGAGCTTCCAACTTCATAGGTGGCGGCAAATTAAACGAGCCGACTAAGATAGGTCCATGTATCTGTGCCTGAGCGAGCCCTGTCGCAAATCCTGGGCTGCGACTGATCAGTAAAGGATCTGCGGAATTGAGTTGCTTGATGTACAGTAATCATGGAAGCCGCAGAGCAAGTAATCGTGGTCTATCGACAGGCATCCTGTACTTGTGATCAGGAGAAAAGATTTGAAAGTCAATCTCATTCCTTCATTGTTAAGGAAACTCCATGACAGAGCATGGCCACGTGCGCTCTTATCAGACAGACAAGTGCCTAGATGTAATGGAGCTATCTAACAAGACACCAGACGAAGACGGACGTAGAAGTTGATTGAGGCAGCCCCCCGTTCCAACAGCTGGCATGGCGTGGCCAGTTCCTTTCACACGCATGCGTATTATTTGAATGAGCACATTATAAGTTTGAGCCAAGTTCGTAGGCGTAGGTACCGAACGAGACCAGGATTGCAAATTGGAGATCCACGACAATACCACAAAGGGATCAGTGCATCTGTTGACAATGTATGGATGCCCTCAACTTGCGGCTGAGGCTCTGGAACAGCTTTGCTAGATTCGCTAGACGACATGCGTAAACGGCTAGTGTGACAACTTAGTCGCTCGGTTCATTTAAACACGGGCTCAGAGATTTGTGCAGATGATATCGGGTGCTATCGTGCATCGGAGGCAACATCCATTGTGTCATTCAAGCTACAGGCCGGGCTAACCTAAGACAAGATCGAGACGTGCATGCGACCAGTTAAAAGCGACAAGCGAAACGAGGAAGGCAAGTCATTTTGCTTCTGTTGGATGAAGTATGCAAAACGGAGATGATTCATCTCATATCAATGTTGGTGTCTGATGTGGTTCATTGTAGGATGATGGATCCAGACTTGCAGGAGACAAGGATAATTATGCACGAGTCCAAGTGAGGTGACAAAATGTGGGACAGGAAGCCGGGGATAGAGGATAGATGACGAGATGAGAGTGAAGTCAAGCAAGGAAGGAGTTGAGAGAAGGGTCGTTGGACGAAATGAAAAATGGGAGGAAATGCCCAGTTTGGACAAACTTCCACCAAAACAACACAAATGAGGAGAATGTCGTAAGAAGGAGCTGGGCAGGGACAGGGGACAGGGCGTGACTTGGTGTTTCAGATGTCCCTTCTCGACATGGGGTTTCCAAGCTGCAGGTGCGTCTCGGGCCCGACCGACCAACTCGTTCTCTAATTGGACAGAGCATGATATGGTCCTGGGATCCCTAGTCCTTGGAACTGGGAGAGCATGCCCTGGCGAATGTTAATTGGTACAAGATCTGCACGGAGCCTCACTAGGGACACCCCTTACAGGCTAGTACCAACTAATGCACCTACATAGATGTTGACTCCAAGTCCGAGGTAGATCTGGAGACGCTGTACTCCCGTACATATCCGTATGCAATCATCGCGAAAGGATGCTTGCCTAGAATCATCACTAAGGCCAATGTACACGAGTAGTATGACCAATAGAGATGTGAGATCATCTTTGATGCTGACTTCTATGGGTCTGTAGGTCATGTAATTTGCGATCCGGGATAGTACTTCAAACAGCGTCGTTCTAACAATACTGTCATTTGATCTGATATCCCAATAGCGAACAGAGGGGTCAAAACAACCCAGAAAGGTGGGAACTTGATCAAGTCTTGATTCCTCGGGTTCGTGCTGATTACCTAGTTAGTAAAGCAAGACAAATTGGGCCTTAAATTTGACCTGATTCGTACTCCAAGGGTAAAGTTCGTACGACTCGTCCGATATGAGAGACACCACGGATCTCCTTGTACAACAAAGCTGTTGTGAAGCAGAGAAACCGGACGGAATGTTCGAGAGGGTATCGGATGCTATTATGGCAGCACCTGTGCAGGAACTTTCCATGGCTCCCGGGCATTGAATTACCCCCAATAAGCCAAAGCGTGAGAAGAATAAGCATCACAAAAGACGGGGTTAGCATCAACGTCAACAAATTTTCTAAACTTTTCTCAACTCAGAAGTATCACCGGTGACAGACTAGATTCGAATCGGAAGCCAACTTGTGCAAGTATCGCTGCATCCACTCCAAGAATCTTGAGCCTCTTCCCAGGTGAAATCGTCCCTTGCAGGTGACTCGCTTCAAAGTACTGGTTACAATTCTGCAGAGATAAGGGATGAATTTCAGTAAGCCCTGTATGTCTCTACGCGAAACAAACAGAATAACATAAGGAAGCGCACTTAGAGGCAGCTAAGACAGGTACAAGAAACAAGACCTGTGCGGTCGAAATAAAAATGGATTCTGTTATCTATTTTGCTCTATTAATCGTATCTGAGGATGTCCAGGGTCCGATAACCTCGTATGGCCTGGGTTCCGTACGCCTTTTTGTGTGTGAAAAGCCATATCCTGGCTGCTGCCATGTAAACATCCGTTTTTAAGCTCTACATAGTAGATATCATGGCTGAGAGGGAATGGTTGGTTGATCCTGAGCTAGCCCACCAAACGAATTCGAGAGACTGATCAACAATCTTATCCGCGTATGTGCACAGGTCAGAACCTTGACCTGGATCGTGGCGCACTTCCGATATCTAACGGCGCACAACAAGGAGTGGTAACGGTTTTCGAGAGGGTGGGGCTTTCCGAAAGGGTGGGGTACCGCTCGCCTGAGCTTGCTCATCTTTGCCCATTGATGACGATTGCTAGGACGGGCTCTGGCTAGCTCAAAGAAGCTTCCTGTTTCCTTTTCTGTGTCGGATGAGATCAGTCTCCCTAGTTGTGGGCTTGTAAAGCTGAGAAATCCTAGTAAACCAGACGAATCCTCCAGCGCACAGCACTACGCCACACAGGCCTGGTCAGGAGGGAGTGTTCCATTGGTCTTTCTTATGCTACCGAATACATAGGTAGCTTGGCCTTCGACTAAAGCTGCAGAGGTTCTTCAAGCGGCCTAGTGAACCACCACCACGAGAAAGCCATGCTGCAACGTGCTTTTGACGACGGACCTGGTAAGTGTGGCTGCGTGACGATAGGTTCAAGCCTTCAAGGATGAATTGGGGGAAGACCCCGCCCATCACTTTGGTGAGCATTGAGCAACGCTAATCTAGATTACTACCAGGCGCCTCGAGGTCCTGCAGAAGGGTTGGTATTAGATTGAACTGACTAGAAAGAGGGTGCCAATTTTCCTCGATCAATTCATCATGACCAAACCTGGGCATCATTGTTGACCCTGATCCTGGAAGGGCTGACTACTAAGGCAAGCAGGCCTGGTGGCCTCCATGGGTTACTCTGACATCTGGCCCGTTGCCACGAGTATGTTTGGGAAAGGCCTAGTTCTGCAACAGCTTGAGACGGTTTTATAATGACGAAATATGATGCTGGGCTGCTACTGGAGATCGTGAGCACCGGCTAGCCGTTATATGGTGATTGACTTGTGATACTGTAGGATCGGACAATTCATGATCGGAGACTAGTGTCTGACAATGCCTCGTCTTGGCCAATTTCCCTTCATGCGTAATCGTTCAGCAGTTGGGAAAATATATATCTCCCTGTAACTTCGGTAAAGTGGGTTGGCAGGATGGAGATTTGCAAAGATGAAACGCGGAACCCCGACATGAAAGGGGACGTCTGTGGTGGATGTAAGCAAGCCCACACACAAAGTAATAGCTTGCTCAAACTGAGCGCCACATGAGGTCGGAAGGAGCGGCTGAAGCAACTTGGTCACAAGCTAATTGTAAGGCATTTTGGCCTAGACCCAGGCAAACCCCAAAACCAGGGCCATTGCCAGGGTGGCTCGGGGCTCAACTGCCAGTGGAGCTTCTCTTTTCCTCACCTTTCATTACCTTTCTCTGCCAAGGCTCTACAAATATGTATGAATACCTGCCGAAGTTGGTTCATCACAGCAGAAGATGATATGAGGTCCTTGCAGAAGCGAGATGCGGGCAGCAGCCAAAGACAGTAGGAGCCTAGCCACGTCTAGGCTCATGGCATCTACTGCCTGTCTCAGGGAATTTACGTTATATTAGGTAAGGTAGGCAGAGATGGAATCCAGTTGCTTCAGACCAATGAAAACGCTATTTCGTGGACGACTTCAATGACCTTCGCAATTCTTCGACCCTTCTATCCATGCAGTGCCCCCCGTCACACCCGAAACAATAGATCACAAGCCACAGGCATTCAAGCCTAGTACTTTACTGGAGAGCGGCTTAAACCCTGCTACGACGGGAACCGCGCTTCGTGCAACAGCTTTTCTCAAAATTTCTAGCCTAGGTATTTTCAAAATTCGATCCATGCTTTCATCCACTTCCTGTGCTTCGATTAGAGTCGCATCCTTGTGACACACGAACGGCTTGAGTCTGAAGCTTCATTTCAAACAAGGCCCACGACTTCGATTGCACCATATCATTCGAAACTCAATGTTTACATCCAATGTAGAAGCTACATTACGACCTGACTTACTCAACATGACCTGTTTCGAATGTCTACTACGGCCAAGCCCCCGACATCACCCTTGGATCCTTAACAGTAAACCTTGAAGACAAGAACGAAGCAAAAAATCACAAGCAATCGAGAAGACAGGGAATACGAAGATTGAGGAAAGCTTGGTGGCCAAAGTACGTATCTGATGAAGCTCTGCACGCCCTATCATCAACCTAACTGCATTGAATTAAGCTGATGCGCTAAAAACTAACATCCAAATTATTGTTTGCCTGCCACAAGTGTCTGGCGTATGTAAACTTCAGGACCCTATCAAGCCACTCGTGGGGCTTCCACCCGTCCACCCTTCCGTATAACAACACGATTGATGACTTTCTAATTACCGCCCAACTACCGGATTTGAGGCAACATGTCTTGCCAGCCCGCCCGTGTATCATATCAAGGCTGAGAGCCTTGTTTGGACAGGTGGTTCAGAGGTTGCAGCAGCTCGGACACTTTGCCTCAGCGCTCGTGTCATTAGCTCGTAGCTGCAGCCTGGGGTAAGGTGCAGAGTCAGTCGGTACAAAGAAAGCTTATTAAAAAGAGTCCTTGGGTAAGAATGTCTGCAGCATCTTGTGCCTCGTTGATTTTCAGCATAGCTTTCGAGAACATCAAGCAACGAAAGCAAAAGGGAGGAGAAGAGAAGGGAAGAGAGAACGCTCCATTGGGCTTGGACTAATAACTTACATCTAACTACCACACACTGATGTTGTATCTGGATATGTGTTGATGAAGTAGTTCCTCTATTGCCTCTCGCACCGCAATCTACACACCTCTTTCACCACGTCGTGCACGCCCCTCCCTGGTTCCCGATGCCACTCCACTTCTCATGATCTATTCATCCCAAACTTGTACCCTTTTTGGTCTCTCCATCCTGTCTTCTTGTTGGCTGCTCGAATCCCCAGAAGCATGCACGACGCACGTTCAATTCGATGGGACCGTCTGGGTTTTCTATCTCTATGGTAGCAATCATCCCAGCCCTGGACCCCTCAGCCACTTCTTTGGTCTGCCTCTGCCACTGCCCCTACAATACCGACCCCTGCTTTCTGGGTTAACTACCTTTTTAGTGTTTTGTCTTGTCCCTACCATGTGTCCCGAAATCTGTCAAATCTCTTCTGATACACGCTTTTATCCTTAACTTTCAAAAGTTGCCATATTGGTACTTGGTGAGATGATCAAGAGCATAGCCGTTCTTTCTACTGGAACGATATTCGCTCTTAAATGTCTAATGCCGGACTGCTCTGGCCAGATATGGAGGTTTGAACCCGTGCTTTGGTGCATGTCATGGCCGTCGAGCTCTTAGCCGTGGTCTCTTGCCCTTTGATCCCTAATCATTTTGTTAGTTTGAGCATACCCTGCCCGCTCAGGGCAAGTTCCCACAACGCAGCGTTTCCACTCTGTCTTGAAGAGTCTTTGACTGTTAAATTACGACCCCGATGCGTCAAGATGCGGACCGGTAAAGAGCAACTCGGCGGCCGGCGCTTGATGATGTGCGTATAAGCAAGCGGGTGGGCGTGTGCGGGCGTGTGCGTGTGCTTTCACTTTCCACCAGTCACTCTTCCTCTCTCCACTCATACCGAAGCTGCTCAGCCCTCTTTTTTTCTCTTTCCTTTCTCTCCTCCATCTTCTATCGAGGATCATCGACTATCTTCTCCTCTTTGTATTGTTTGGGCTTCCCTCCTATTCGTTCATTAAACAACCTTGGTCCCTGAAGCCGTTGGTCTCGTGCCATAGCTCCCTGAAGTCTGCAAGCTACCCTCGTCCCATTTGCCTCAGTTGTCAATGGTAAGCTAGCTTGAACAGGACGACCAACGACACAAGAACAGGACGAAATATATCCTTGATTGAGGAAGGGTACTGTTCGACACATTCCTTTTTCTAAACTAAAAGGGCGGCTCTGCTTGGAGACTCCAATCATCGATGTCAACAAGAACCTAGACGTATCCGTTCAGTTGTGAATAACAAGAGTGATTCGCAGGACAATACACCACGCTGGCTGGTACCTGCGTCTTAAGCTGTTATCCTTTGATGCATCCTTACTCACTACGCCGTCTTTTACAACAGCTTCGCTGAGCTTAAAGCTCCAATCTCTCTCGCAGTTTTTTACTTCACCGCGGAACTTTCCATATCTGGGCCTTCTCTCCTTCATCTCGGCCCAATCCATTCACATCGATTCAACGTCTCTAGTCGTCTCTTGTCAGCCTTGGACCTTCTCCACTTCTCACACAAACTTCCTACTAACTCGCACTCGTTGACAGCTCTTTTCTGCGCGTGCCCCCCATGTATGCTATGTGGAAGAGCCATCCATGACTGGTTCCAAATGAACTTGGGCCTGCTTGTCAACTGGTTTCATCAGCCCCGCTCATCTCGACCTGGAGCTGGCCGACATCTCCAGCTCGCCGCCCGTCACCTCTGGCCATCTTATACAAAGCTTGCATATCCACAACCCAAATTGTACGCCGCTTCTTTCTGTTCCCCTCTTCTTCCTTCTTTGATATCATTTGCTTTATATTCCTGTCGCCTGTTTCTTCTCCCTTTTATAACTCCAGTCCCTAGTTGAGACAAGTATTAGAGGATCCACGAGACGGTTACAGCCCAAACAACAATATTTTTTGGCAACCCTTTCTTTTCAATGTTGTCGTTTTGCTCCCTGATTTGCTTGATCACTTGATCTGGTTGAACCGTCCTGCCAGAACTACCCAGATCTTCAAGCGTGAAGTGTAATCTTGTTGTATAACATCGTTACCCACGTCCCCTGCCCAGCACTCAGTCAACTGTTTCTTATCTGTTAAGAAAAAAGTCAATTGCAGCAAGCCCCAGCCTCCCAACAATACATGCGCCTTTCATATCCACGCATCTCCTCTTGCCGTACCAATGTCCCCACTGGCGTAGCCCAGCTACCATACAACGATGCTTACCGTCAAGCAGCCACCAACTTACGGCTACAAGTCCGTCCATGATCTCCCGACTCCGCCTTCAACCTCTCGACCTTCTCCCCCCTTGATATATCGAGAACCAGCAAACAATTCTCTGCCTGTCGCCTATCGGGGACACAGTCCACCATCACAGCCCATGTCGGCTCCTCATCGTGGCCTGCCTCCGCCGGCGGCCATGACTCTTCCTCCCCAGCAGCCCCCAGCAGCTGGTGCTCCTCCATCTACTCATCTCCCACCCCATCCGCCTCCTCCGCCTCCGCCACAGCCATCCTTGGGCCCTCCTGGTCACCAGCAGAGAGATTCATGGGGCCAACTACCTGCTCCACCTCAGCAATGGCAAGGAGCAGAGGAATCCATGAGACATTGGCTGCAGGCGAGGGCGGAAGAGGATAAGAGAAAGCAGGAGGAAGAGCGGACGAAGCAGGAGGAAGCGCGGACAAGACAGGAGAGTTTGCGTCTAGAGCAGCGCAAAGTTGAAATGGATATGCTGCGGACGTCGCTTCAGGCAGGTATACCTCCTCCCATGGTTCCTTTGGTATTTGCAGGCATGGGTGGCGGAGGAGTCGCGCCACAAGCCGCCCTGGAATGGGCTCAGCAGTTTATGCCTCCTGGACAGGCTCCTCCTCGTGCCCAGATTATGCCCGCACAGTGGCCTGTGTCGCCTGAACACCAGCGAGAACCCCAAACACTGTCGCATACCCACGCACAGCACCCGGGCATTCCATCTGCATCGACTCCAGCAGCCGGATATGTGTATCCGCCATCACCATCAAGGCCTCGAAGCCAGACAGTGAGTGGTGCTATAGGGACGGCCCATGGGCATATCAGCATTACCGAGCTCAACACCAACGTACCACAGCCCGCACACGCTCCTCCGATGCACTCGCATCAGCATCCGCATATGCAGCAAGCTCAGCAACAGCAACAAGAACCCCAGTCAAGTCCTTCGATATACTTTCACCACTGGCAGCCACCAACATCGCAAGCTAGCGGAAGCTCGAACCGACCCGGAAGTCCTTCTGGTTCGTCCAAGACCAAGAGAAAGAGAGACTCTCTGTGAACTGACATAGCTTCCGTGACTATAGGGGAAACTCCCAGAAAGCGCAAAGCAACAGGGCATCATGCCCCTTCCCCCGCCCGCAGTGAGCAGCGATATCGATCACCTCCGCCTCTTAGTCAAAGCGGCTCGTCGAGCGCAGCTTTTCGTGGATCGCGACGTGGTCACTCACGACAAAGAAGTGACATGTCACCCTTCAGGGTCATCGGGCCGGGACGGTCTCGCAGAGAGAGTTTTGGCGGACCTTTACGCCGAATGTCACCGATACGCAGCTCAACGTCTATACCCTCGCAAGAAAGACCCGGCAGCGAGAACAAACAGTCGGTATCAGCTATATTGTCAGAGGAGCCACCGCCTGGCACACGGTATCCAGGGCCCCGTCGCCCGAGCGAAGAGCGAGAAAACCGCTACAAGCAGCCATCACCTGGAGATTCAAAGCCGCATCGGAGTATCGAGGAAACCTCAAAATCGCGAGAAAATTCAGGGGAAGGACAAAGCGCTTGATGGTAGTGCACCCTAGACGCGGTTTCGTCGATCGGCTCTGACGCTTGTGCGCCACATGCAGTCATTTCACGTCTAAGCGTGGCTGTCATTTAATTTACGATAATCCACAAATCACACACGAAACATGAAAGAGTAATTTATTTGCCCAGCCGGAATGATCAACAATCTCTGGCTTATTAGCAGGCATACTCCAATCAATACTCTGTACTACCTATCGAAGCAAATATGCATTGGGCCCGTTGAGCGGCTTTTCCTCATGGTTACTACTAAAATTTCGGACTCAGACTCATTCAAGCTGGTCCCTTGACTTTACATCAGTCTTTTAGAAGTTGGCGCCGCAACTTTGTTTTAAATATATGTTCTCGTTGAGCTGCACTGGAGAGGGCAAGGGTTGGCTAAAGGTTAGGGGCACGGTACAAAATGGAGTTTTTGACTTTGATTTTCGGTTCAGTCTATTGGGGAGGGAGTCCACAGCATCAAGGAACAGCATTGGGTATAGCGGGCTCGGGCTCGGGCTCATGCTCGGGCTGAGGGTCGATGGGATGAGGGAAAGAGAAACATTGGGGATATTTCTTGTTCTACGGACAGCTATAGACACCCTATGGACTTAGATTGAGGGGGTTGAAGTTTCGCAGCTTCAGGCAATGCATTACTGACATTCTCAAGGAAGTCAATTTGAGCGTCATCAAACAGACTCGGAGCGAAATGAACAAAAACAATTGTCGCCGACCGAGGAATGGAGAAGACTCTCGCCCTTGTTTATTTTGAATGTTAAGCCACATTTTAAGAAGCTCGGGCACATACAAGAAGAGCAGCCTCAGTCTACTAGAAGCCTCACAGCCTATTTCTCAAAGTAGTTCCCAGGAACACCCCAAAACAGAGTTGCGGTTACTGAACGCCCATAGCACTAGCAGCACATAGCTTATTCTGAGGAGCCTCAAGCTGCGTTAGAAACACAGAAATCGAAACTTGGATCCTCGTAAAACTGGGGTCTGATCTGGTCTAGTCCTCAAAGAATCTAGATGCCACCTGGGCTGCAACCCAAAGCCAGCCATGTCTTTGAACTTTGGAGAAGTCTTCAATCGAGAGAGAGGAGTCGAGAATACGAAAAAGTCACATTATATCTGACTTACCAGAAGAGGAAAGGACCTATTGAGGAGCTCTGCAGGAACAAAGGTGCTGGGTCTTCTGCATGTAAGCCACTATGCTACTATCCTTTTCAAAAGATGACAGAAAATCTATGCCAAGCTGGTTTCAGCTCTCATCATGCATGTGTGGCTTGTGCAGGAGTGTCTTGAAGGGGTAAACTCGGCCGTCTGCGCGACTATGGAAAGAAGTTTGGAAGCAATCAGCAAAAGGGCATGAGAAATAGAGTAGTATTCTCTAGGGAAGCTAATATCTCGCGTCATTCCCTTGTTCGCGTCATATTATAGTCCATCGACTTATCGTCCGGTTGGTTACATCGAAGCTAGGGTCAAACTCAATTCTGTTTTTTTTTTCTTCTTCAATAGTACCAGAAATAAGGACAGGGAACAAGCTAATGGTGTCGGTTGCTTTACAGTTAAATAGCTCAATGGATCAACCCCAGCAACTTTGGGTATAAATAACTTTAACTTAGCTGTGCTATAGACTGTGATTCCACAATTGAGGTTGGTCGCTTTGTCCTCGCGTTGGTGAGCCGCTCCCGACCTCATGGGCGCCGGTTCCCCCGCACCGGAGTTCTGGGAGGGGTCGGACACTCATGCCCAAAGAGGCAATCAGCACGGTCGAGATGGAGGGGGGCACAGGCTGGTCTGCCGAGAAAAGCAACGGGGGGTGAATGGATGGATAGAAGACAATGACAGCTTCAGACATTGAGGCTGACCGGATCACAGAGATCCGAGTAACTACCTGGAGAAACAAACTTTGCTGGGTTTTGTTGGGAGGAGCCAAATACACCTGATTACTGCTTAACAGTTACTGTTATACCTCGATGTTACCTACCGTCTTGTGTACGACTGGAGCCATGTCACCATGTTCTGTCACATCCAGCATGATCTGATCAAGCCACAGTTAGCTGGGGCTGAGATGGTTACATGGATCTGACCAAGGCAAGCGAGGCAAAGTCCTGGAAATGTCTTCAATGATACTGCATAGTTACATTAACTTCGAGGCTAATAACCTAACATAGCGCCCGCTCCTTGATTCATCTCTCGGCTCTCCTTATTCTACATCTTTTGCCCTCTCTTTGTCCTCCTCATGTACATTAAAGTGCAATCACACGCCGTATTTCCCCAAGCCTCATCAAAGCAACCCTGGAAGCAAGACAGTAAAACAAAGTGATGCCCGGAGGGGTATATAAGATTAGGTTCCGTGGCTCCAAACGCTATCAACCACCAAAAGGGAAAAAATCCCATCCTTTTTCTGAATCCATGACGCACCCATGAACCAATGCAAAGAAAAGAATGGCCTCGTTTAGGCATGTGGTCCCTCAGAGGCCGCAGCATGAAGGGGGTATCAGCAACGCAACGCAACGCAAAACAGGAAAGAACCTTGAAGGGTATCGTGATACAGCTTCGCATGTACAAAGAGAAAGCAGACCAAAAGACAAAGGAGAATGCCCTCGTTGGACTTGAGTCATGGCAGTAAGACTTGCTACGTCTTCTTCTTGCCGTGGTGTTGTTTGTATTCCGCCTTGACCACTTTCATCAAAAGATCCTCATCTTTGACAGGGATAGATGATGTTAATGCCTTCATGGCGTTCTCGAATTCCGCGTCCAAGAGGACCTCTCGAAGGGCTTGAGCCAATGCTGCACTAGTAGCGTGCAAAACATCGTATTCCCCTGTCTGAGGAGTGTTGCTCTCGGACTTTCGTGATTCAGACATAGAAGGCTGGTCATTACCCAATAGGAGGAAGACATCCCAGATTCGCAGCTGGGCTGGAAAGGGTACGGAAAGGTTAAATAGCGTCAGGTACCAGCGTGTACCATAAGCAGTAGTGTCAATGCACAGCTCGTCCTAGAATTGTCAGTGCCTAACTTGAGGTATCGAGAGGCTTCAGACTCACCAGTTTACTGGCTACTTCCTTATTGAGCCAGTGCTTACTGAAGTCACCCATGGCTGCCATGAGTTCCTCAAAACCTGGACGATATAGACGAGCCAGTCCACGGAGGTGCCACATTCGCACCAGCATTACAAAGCACTTCTCTTCGTCGAAGTAGCATAGCAGTGTTGCTGCTAGCGAAGCCATGCCCTGAACATAACCTGTCTCAGGATAGTAGATTGATATCGCGTGGAGGACCCTAAACAGTAGTCGCTGGCCTCCTCGATAACGTCGTCGAAACATGATATGGCGGCTGATGGTCCTGGGCACGTCCAAGTCGATCTGTACATCGTCTGGGGAGCTTCGTCGCTGGAGCCGATGAAATTCGGCTACGATTCTCTCCTCGGACGGTGATCCCTCATGTTCCCTCGCGCTGGTGGCCATAAAAGACCACCAAGCTGCTCCCCTCCATCGGTCGGGTATTCCTTTCCATGTCCTTTCAATCAGCTTCGGGTTTCTCATGTCGAACTCAAACTCCATGCCCTCACCCTCGCCGCCCCTACGAACAACTTTAGCCATTTTCCTCCATTTTTCTGACCTTTCCCATTCCTTGCGCTTCATAACTTCTGTTAACTTCTCGGCTTGAATCTCGTCCACGATGTCCTGAAGGCTGGGGGCTGCATTGAGCATGTCACCTGCTTCGTCCATCCACCGCCTGTCGCGATTGTGGGGCAGCAAGTTGCTGGCTTGCCGTATTACTGATCGAGATGAGCGAAGCGATGTTGATACTGATAATTCGGATGTTTGTGTGTTGAGCGACCTTGCGGAAACCTTCCTGGTTGGAGTCCGTCGGCCACTACCACTGAGAGTGGATGTCAAACTATAGGGGTCTCGTTTCTGTAGCAAGCTACGTTTTCTTGGGGAGCCCGAGGCTGACCGCGTCTCTGTTGGTGTGCCCATTCTTGAGCCAGGCGGAGGCGGTAGTGTGATGAAGCCATATCGGTCAACGTGGGCACCTTCAAGGTCATCCCAATCTTCGAGCCCTCCACCTCTAGACCGCAGGGAAGAAGAACTTCCAGATGCGGGCATTTGCCAGGCCGGAGAAAGGTGATTTGGAACACTAAAGAGGAGGCGCAGGTTAGCATAAATCACAGTCCGCAATGATTACAACAGGGACATTCAAGGAAAACCATACGGGTCAAGTTCATTCTCCTCGGACGGGACCTCGGGAGTTGGTTCAAGACGCTCGCAGTACGAGTGCCTCTTGCCAGGCTCACCGTGAGAACCATCGCCAACAGTATAGAGCGATCTCACCTTTTGAGATTCCTTCTCCACGTCGGCGGCCAAGACACGAATGTCGGGGGTTGACATCAGGCCCTGAGGAGAACCATCGCCTGCCCCCTTAACAGAATTATTCATGTCGTTGGACTCGTCGCTGGGTCGAGGAAGGGTCTGTGACTTTGGGGTCGTTGGCGTTGTAGGAGTAGGAGTGATGGAACGAGGAGCAGTAGTTGAGGGAGTGGGAGTTGGGGTGGCGCGGCCCGAGTCGCTCTCGTCATTGTTTCTGGTCGCGAACGTGTCGGCGTTTGTAGAGGTTGAGGTAGAAGAGGACGAATCAATTGACATGGTGTGCTGTTTGATAGCGCCGTCGATGGCGGCGGCGTCTTGAGCTCCCAACATGATGCTGCCGCGATTGGAAAAAGAAACAGTATTCATGAAGGCATCATCGAGGAGACTTTCGCAAGGGATAGACACGTCGAGGGGAACAAAGGGGAGATCGTTATTAGATGAAATGGTTGTGGTGCCCGCCAATGTAGCAGTGCTAGTGCTATTATTCGAGGTTGTGGAGGCAGAACGGGACCTGCTCCAAAAACGGGAAGAGCCCTGTTCCTTATCCGACGGAAGCGACCCAGACTCAGCCAAATCAATCGCCGTATCGGCATCAGTGGCTGGAGCGTTGACGGTAGCGTTGGCAGTAGCGCCAAGGGCTGTGGTAATAGTGGATTGTGCACTGACGGTTGGGGTACTAGACGCGCTGGAATTGGCGGTGCTAGCGGTGCCCCGCCACAAGGGTTGAATTGGGGTGTTGAACATTTGTGAAAATGTACCGAACCGAGAGGACCCCGATCTTGATATGCCCTTGGTAATGGTGGGGGGAGAGGAAGAACAAGAAGTACGAGGTGACGATGAA